>NC_048299.1:102216498-102294007 GCF_013100865.1 Trachemys scripta elegans
CTCCCGCCTCCACCGCGTGGCTGCAAACCAGCGGTTACAGTTCTGTAAAGGAACGGTAAAGCAGTCCCAACACTAACATTCCCCTACCTCATTCAAAGCAGGTCATCATGAGCGACATCACCCTCATGAGGATCTCTGAGAGCGACAGACAGAGAATGCTCCGGGAAAGCCTTCAAAGACCAGGGCCGTATGCCGCCATGCTGTGCCAAGCAATGATTCCGGAGTACTTGCTAGTCTCGTGGCGCGGCAACGTGTCCTACTACGGAGGACCCAGTAAGGCCGCTCTCCCCAAGAACCTAATGCATCGGATTTCAAATTACCTGCAGGAGAGCTTCCTTGAGATGTCCCAGGAGGATTTCTACTCCATCCCCGGACATATAGACCGCATCTTACTGTAGCTGCAGTAGCAGGGACTAAACAGTAGAGCGGCTTGGGCAGGACAATCATGCCAAACCGGACATTGCTAGATTTTTTTCAAATAGTTGCACTGCCCATGACTGAACCGTTAAGTTAATCAAAGTAATCATGAGAAACCCATTTTTAAAATTGTTAATAATCATGTTCTGTTACAAATAAATGTTTAGATGTTTACAACACTTACTGGATGATCCTTCACCAGATTCTGTGTCCGGGGTAACGGCTGGGGAGGGTTGGTAGGGGATCTCTGTAAGGGTGATGAAGAGATCCTGGCTGTCGGGGAAATCAGCGTTGTGAGCGCTGTCGACTGGCTCGTCCTCCTCATCTCCTTCCTCGTCTTCCCCGTCCGGTAACATGTGCGAGGATCCGGCCGTGGACACTATCCCATCCTCAGAGTCCACAGTCAGTGGTGGGGTAGTGGTGGCGGCCGCACCGAGGATGGAATGCAGTGCCTCGTAGAAACGGGATGTCTGGGGATGGGATCCGGAGCGTCCGTTTGCCTCTTTGGTCTTCTGGTAGCCTTGCCTCAGCTCCTTGATTTTCACGCGGCACTGCGTTACATCCCGGCTGTATCCTCTCTCTGCCATGTCTTTAGAGATCTTCTCATAGATCTTTGCATTCCGTCTTTTGGATCGCAGCTCGGAAAGCACGGACTCATCGCCCCACACAGCGATGAGATCCAAGACTTCCCGATCAGTCCATGCTGGGGCCCTCTTTCTATTCTGAGATTGCACTGCCATCAGTGCTGGAGAGCTCTGCATCGTTGCCAGTGCTGCTGAGCTCGCCACGATGTCCAGACAGGAAATGAGATTCAAACTGGCCAGACAGGAAAAGGAATTCAAATTCAAATTTTCCCGGGGCTTTTCCTGTGTGGCAGTTCAGAACATCCGAGCTCTTACTGCTGTCCAGAGCGTCAACAGAGTGGTGCACTGTGGGATAGCTCCCGGAGCTATTAGCGTCGATTTCCATCCACACCTAGCCTAATTCGACATGGCCATGTCGAATTTAGCGCTACTCCCCTCGTCGGGGAGGAGTACAGAAGTCGAATTAAAGAGACCTCTATGTCGAACTAAATACCTTCGCGGTGTGGACGGGTGCAGGGTTAATTCGATGTAACGGCGCTAACTTCGACATAAACGCCTAGTGTAGACCAGGCCTAATGCGTGCTATCACTGCAATAACAGCAGAAATTATAGAAGTCCATATTCCTGCCAACTAATCCATCTCTCTACCTGTGAGGGATTGTTCTGCAGTGTATCTTTGTTAATCATTTATCCAGTGTAGTTTAAAATGACTCAAGTGATGGTGCATTCACGTAGAGATAAAGTTGCTGGGAGGAGATATGTACAGCTGGGTGCTCCCACAACATCCAGATCAATTTTTTCTTTGTGCTCAGCTCAGGAGTTGGGGCTGTCGGGAGTGGATTACAATTGAGGGTGGGTGTTACCTGCACATCAACACATGTTAAAGGCACCAGCTCAGTTTTAACATGGGAAGTAATCAGCTTGACAAATATCTATTTGCTGTCAGAATTCTTGATAAGCTTACTGCACAGGCAAATTGGGTCCCAAGAGTGCACCAAGGATTGATTTATGGTTAGAAGCAAGCCCTTGATTATATTCTCTTGTTGACCTCCTCCTTTGTTTACTAGCTTAAAGCAAAATTCTCCTCTCACCTCAGCACAGCAATACTCAGCTTCAGTATACTGCTCACTAGTACTGTTGATTGGACTAAAGATAACTCTTTGCATAGAATTGCTCTATAAAACATTGGATATCATGCTGGAAAAACAACAGTGGAGAATAAAAAAAAATAATACAGAATGAACTTCAGCTTCACACAGCAGGGAAAATATCAACATTGACCACAAGAAAATTCTTAGTGTGACAAAATTGAAGCATTTTGGAGGGAGATGGATGTTTTTGTAAAAACAAGCAGATGATTCAGAACCCCAGTTTTGCGGTAGTAATTCCTGAGCTAACAGAGGACTTAAACCTCATATGGCAGGTATCATCAGTGGATATTATACGTAGTCTTCTAAGTTTTGTAGTGTGAGAGCAAGTTTTTAGTCTTTGAAGAATGCTTGTGGTGTTAATATTTGGTTAAATGAGGTTCGGGGTAGAGGGTACTGCGCAAGGGGCCGGAGAACTCTCATCCTGACTTGAGCACGTTCTTGAAGCAGAGTTCCTTCCAGAGAGCCAGGAGCTGGTGTTGGGCTAAGATTTCTGGAAGAAGGGATTGCCCTGTATGCTATTTGACTGCCTCTACTCCAGAACTGGTATATCTATGGAAATAACTCAAGGCACAATTAGAATGTTCAAGGTTCTGAATCACTGATTTCTTCCCCACTGGAAAGCAAAGGTGCAGGGCCTCAAGCATCTCCTTCTGCTCAGCAGAGGGGCAATACTGGTAGCAGAACAGGACACTCGTATCAGAATCAGGGACAAGAAGCCCATTAGAATTGTTCTCCTAAAAATCAAACGTGCAAGGAAGACAGCTAAGGGTAAATTTAGAAAAAAACATGAAATGGCGGTGTGGGGGGGGCAGGAATGGGATAGAAAGCATCAAAGAAAACACGATTTAAATTGATTAACTTTCAAATGTCACACAGTTTCCTTACCATGCTGTGTACTTTTGCAAACATTACAAATACATAGTCCGATCAGTGTAGAAATTAGGGTACATATTCAAATACATGGTGGGTCTGATTGTGCTCGCATTTCTGTAGATTGGAGTCTGGCTGTTAACCTCGGAGGGGGAATGGTGGGTTCTGGAATGTGATAAAGCTAAAGCTATTTTAAATGATACCTTCTATACACAATCACAACCGCTGAAGGTGTAGCCTATTCTCATTGTGGTATCATTGGGATGGATATCAAGCAGATGGGGAGGGGGCAAGGGGAATGAAATAAAGTGTTTTTAAAATTTCTAGAGAAGAGAATATACTAAATAAAGCCTCTCCCATGCAAGTTACTCAGTGCAGGTGGATGTGGGCACCTATGCATGGCCCTATTGATGTCAGTGGGGCTCTGTGATCTACCCAGGTTGCTTAATGTGAAGGATCAGAACATAATACATATAATTGGACAATGGAAAATACTACGTGGTTCCTACTGAGAAGAGGCATATAAGGCTTCATCATGTAATGTGTTCAGCCCTTTCCAGGATCGAGCCACTAGTGGCTTATGCTACAGCCATTGATTTCATTGCAAGTTTTCGCATAGATTTTTCTTTGCTGCAGCTTCAGGTTCTGAGTTAGGAGACAGCATGACTCACTTCAAGGAGTTTTATACAGCCTGTTGTGGAATGGCAGAAAGGGCTGAAGCAATTGTATTGGAAAATGTGTGACATGAAGAGAAGGGCTCAGGGCTTCCCTGAGCAATAGCAATAATTCTCCATAGAAGTATGACCAGCACTCCTAATTGATGGATGTTTTCTCCCAGATGACTCTGACACCGAGACCTGTGATTGTTCCTCATTGACAGTTTGATTGGTTCCCTTCTAACACACACACATTCTCTCTCTTACTCACACACACACACGGGGGTCAGCCTCTGAAAGATTCAGTGGAAGTTGATTTTCTGGTTATGTCTGAATGTTGCGTTATCTGAACTGCTTCTAATAAGATGTAGTATCAGGCTCATTGTGGAGCAGAATCATCTGCTGTGCCCATAGCTGAAGAAGCACCTGCTGTGCTAGCCATTCTTCATGAAAGAGATAGACCCCCACTGCTACAGCAGATCTGCCATAGCACACGCACTTCACTTTACTCCCTCATCATGCCTCGGTAATTACTGTTGTGTGTCTGATAAGTCCTGTACAAGCTGTGAGATCTTGAATTGAGGATCTGGGAGAGTTATAAGAATATAACTAACTGGAATTAATGCTCTAGTTAACTCTCTGTCACATTGCAACCAGTTATGCATTCTTATCAGATGGCTCCTAGAGCCATATGTCACATCATTTGTATTCATTTTCACTTAATTGATCATAATGTTAACTTACAACCTGCTGCTTATAACCTGCTGTAGGTGTTGCTGTAGAAATGGTGTCTTATAACATAAAGCATATAACATAAAGCATTACTCTCCCTTGTTTTCTGAGAGGACACATGACCTCAAATTGCCTTGCTTGGTTCTGTGATCTGAGAAATCTATTCACACTATTGGAAAAGGACATTTTAAGTCCTGACACTGGCATATATATATATTGGAAAATGAAAACACATTCCAAACTATCTTTGAAAGGTTAATAATCATGACAACTACTAATGCCTATGTCACACCTTTCATCCCCAAGCGCTTTAATAAAACATAATAATGCTAATTCAGGTCTCCATCTTGCCGAGCCTAATAGCACCTCTGGGTATTTAAGGAGGATGACACTGCCTTGATTATATGGCATTGGTTCAACTACTTTTGAGTTGCTTTTTCTCTTTCATTATCCCTATTTCGCTTGCCACCATACTTTTCTCAGGTTTCTCCGCGCCATTAGACCTTACCTTGTAAAGCCTGCCTTATTAAAAAAGTTTCTTATCATTTTAACTTATTTCATCTCCCTTACTATAGGAGCTGTGTAGTCAATTTTATGGCTGCAATATACATCCAGAAAAAGGGAGGATAGGCCTCTGACCTTTTTAAAATGGACCCTACTGTATATAGGTTCCACTATAAAGTAGAAAAGTTTCAGCAGAATGTATCCACACTAAAAACTAAAATCAAAGCATTTTAAAATGCTTTCTACTCTCTCTCCTTGGTAGGGTGACCACATCCCTTATTTCAAGGGACTATCCCTCATGTCATGGTTTGTCTCTTAGTTGATCATCCTGTATTTTAAGACGTATTGAAACATATTAAACCTGATAATAGGTACCATTTAAAACACTAAATTGAAGCTTATGATAATTGCATTGTATCCCTGAGGGCAGTAGAAATGTACACTTGAGAGAAAAATACATGATATGCTAAAGGAAATAGAGTTTCCCTAATATATCCTTTAAAATAAAGTGGTGTCCCTTATTTTTGAAGTGATTTTTCCCTTTATTTTCATCCACCAAAGGCAGTCACCCTACACTTTTGGTCTCTTTTCTGCTCAATCATGTCACTTCAGGGTCTGTGAACTGGGAATCATATTCAGGGGGGTGGATCTATTACTCCATTCCAGGGCCAGCTCCAGGCACCAGAGGAGGAAGCACGTGCCTGGTGCGGCACATGCTAAGGGGCGGCATTCTGTCCATTCTTGGGGTGGCACAGTCCGAGTGTTGGTTTTTTTTTTTTTTTTCTTTGGGGGGGCAAAAATGGTAGAGCTGGCCCTGTTCCTTTCCTCCCTCTCTTTCTCTCCACTCCCCACCCACCCACTCTGGCACACGCCCATTATTACATGCTTGGCTCCAAGGCCCAAGGATTCCCTGTAAGTATGTGAAGAGGGGGTGTAGCTCAAGTTACAATCGAGTCCTATGTGATTCCACACTCTGTAATAAATCAAATAATTCTTTACTTCTAATTTTCTCAGAAGTCAATAATTCTTTTCAGTGCTGTACTTAAGTAGAATTGTAACTGGTAATAAACGATTTATGAGCTTAACAGTGTTTACTTATAGTAAGCAGACTGTGTGGGAAGCTGGTTCTGCAATGACATCTATGTGTGAGTTCCACAGCTGAGCAGAGCTAATTGAAGGACTGGGCCCTTGGAGTCATTTCATTTTGAGCCTCAATTCTACCTCTTTGATTTTTAAATAGTATTGCTTCATGGCACTGTCACAGTCCTTTCTTCAGTGAAATACTTGGCTCAGTGAGTCAGTATTTCAAAGAAACTCAATCCAAAATGAAGGACACAGTCCTTGATTTACAAAGGTGTGAAATGTAATCCAAGGACAGGGCTCTCCTATAATATTTTATGGATGATTTTTTTGTGTTTACAGTAAATGCTATATATAAAGTGCTTCCTAGAAGCTGAAGAACACATTACCTCTGGCACTGTCTCCTGGTAGATCAGCACAAATCAAATCCACAGGTGTATTGTTTGTCACCTTTGGACACTGTTGGGTGGCTGTTTTTTTCAGATGACTCACTAAATTAATTTACTGAAGTAAAAGGAGGGAAGCAGGTTATTAATTTAGTCTGATACAGATTCCACTGCTGTGTTCCTCCTTCTCAAAGCAGCTTCACTGACTCAACTTCCAATAAGAGAACAAGACAGTGGATCCTAACAGGTGTGAGGCCTAAAAATGATAAAAAAATATTGGAGATGGGCCAGCTCAAAAGGTTGTGTGGTGGTGGGTGGGAAGGCGTATCCTGGCTTTTGGTTAGACACATTATAGACATAGCAGTTAGCAGTGACATACAAATCTAGATTCAAACAATCAAGGTCTAGAAGTATTTAGACACAGGATTTTGTCTGTGTCAACCTCTAATAGACAATAGGAATGGACAAAAATCAACAGAACTGCATATTTCTTTAATCCCAGAAAGTATAGGAGAGCTGATCACATCTTTGCATTTTACTGTGATTACTTAAACAAACTCTCAAGTTTTAAATGTTCTGGCTTTTAGTGTAATCCCTGACTCCCATATGTTTTTGTTACACAGTATATAGTAAGTAGTCATGCAATCTTTTCAGTAGATGTATATATTGGTCTTTAATGGACTTTTCTTAGAAAAATATTCTCCTTATTTTGCTCAAATTAAAAGTAGTTTTATATTTCTAAAATTGTTCTCTCATTGTTCCTTGTCAGGTGGGTCCTTTCCTTAGCTTACCATGCTAGAACAGTAAAAAATCCTATTTCTTTCTCTTTTTTTCTTTTTCAAAGCAATGAAAAATTGAGGACTGTGTTGTTGGCAAAGATCAACCTGACACAAGTTGATTAGTTCAAAATAGGAATTAATTCAAGCAAATTTTATGGCCTGTTTATGCAGCAGGTCAGACTATATGATCCCAATGATCCCTTCTAGCTTTATGAACCTATAAAATGTTTTCATTAACAGAGTAGTTTTAAGTACACATCATCTTCTAACTGTGACTGAGATCTTCAGTGTGTCAAAATAAACCTCGGTTGACAGGCACCATGTGTCCATATTTTTCAATGGAAAATTCCCATGCAACTAGCTTCCTTACCACTTGTACTGTACAGAGCACAGTGGGTAGCAAAGTCGATGGTATCTCACACTGTCTAGGATTTGACATACTTGGATCAAATAATCTTTGTTTTATAGCACATCACACCATTCTTTGGGCTGTACTGTGAATTGAAATATTGCACCAGCCCTCTTCCTGGGATCAAATTAGAAAAGATTAACAAACCTGAAATGGAATAAAATGAATATGTACTAAAGATATTTCATTGAAAAATAGAGTAAAAGAGAACAATTATTTACAGCACTGTGACCAGGGTCTCAGGGGTGCTACACTGACATTGCTTAAATCAGGGCAAACCGCAAAGAATGCGGCAGATAATTCCCAAAGCTGGTGGTCATTCTAACAGTTAGATCCACCCAGCTTGCCAAAAAAAACCAGCTTCCATAATACCTTACTGGTTACCCAGAAGTCAAAACACAGTTCCCTTAAAGCAACCCAGCACTGGGCTTCCACCCTGACACCAAAGTAAAATATGATGAGGATTACTGAAAATCTTAGTTATCATATAAGAAAGTTCTACCAATCCAAAAGGATCAGGCACATTATCTCCCAGGTTAATGAATATTTCAGATCTTACCCAAATACATACTTGCAGTCAATTCTTATTAACTAAACTAAAATTTATAAAAAAAGAAAAGAAAAGAGAGAGTATTGGTTAAAAGATCACTATACATACAGACATGAGTGCAGTTCTGAGATCAGTTTCATAGTAGAAATGGTGAGCTTTGTAGTTGCAAAGAGTTCTTTCAGAATTAGTCAATAGGTTATAGTCCAATGTCCATATCCAGGAGTAATTTAAGTAAAGTAATTTAATCCATTAAGCAGTTTATCACAAATTTTAAAGTGATATATAGGCAATGACATTATTTCACCTAAGACTCATCTAAATGTTAATATTTCCTATTGATCCCTGAATCATTAGCTATAGTAATAGATGGGAACTGTCTGTTTACATGGCTAATATCTAACAAGATATAAGTAAACACATACAATTAGTATCACCTCTAATTCTCTAACAATACAGGTTTGCATTTCAAAGTCCTATCTAACATGGAATGGCCCAAATTACTATTTACATACTTTTCTAACATGTTTCTAAAGGCTGAATCTGGATCATTTACACTACTAGTTGCTTAACCCTTTCTGGCCCAACATCAGAAACACATTTGGTGTTTAAAACAAAATGGATATTTTTGCAAGGAGGCACTTCACTTTTCAGGACTTTTATCACTTGGATATATTTGTGTTATGTACCAATTCATCACATTCATCACCAGTGTTACACCATAGCTCCACCACATTATACTGTCCAATATTTCCACTGCTTATGGAGAAAACTGTCATTGTCTGTGTATCCTGGGTAAATTAGCAGATGGTAACCATTAGTACTGCCCATTATGTCTATGTCCTTGACTTTTTCTATTGCATAAACAAGTTCTATTTACTCAAACTGGCTAAAATGACCTAGAGTCTGGATGCATTTGTTGTTTCATTCAACTCCCTCGAATGTTATTGTCATCTCAGAAGCATTTCTGACCCCCTACAAGTCTCTGACCCTGTAATGTGACTTGACTGGTAGCATCAAAATGGGATTAAATTGAAACTACAGGATTTGCATGTTGAATTGTAACATACACATTTTAAATTCACATGCTATCAGTGTCAATAAGAAAGTGATGTTACACACAGAATATGCAATGTGGTTAGGACTCTTAATGGAGTATCTTTTTACAATGTTATTTTTTTGTAGTTGTAGAAAGGCCCTGATTCAGGAAAGCATCTACTCGTGTACTTAAATCCATCCATACCTACTCAGGAAAGCACTTACACATGCTTATGTGCTTTCCTTATTAAGGATGCATTCCTGACTTGGGGCTCACATGTGTAATGTTAGACTATTTTGTTTCCAGCCCAAATAACCGGGAGCCATATCCTGCTAACCATTGCTGTCAGTAAGATGACTCACATGGCTAATGTGTAATGAGTAGGATTGGTCCCTACATTTTTATTTCTCCAGTCAAATTTCTGTTGGCTTTTGCAACAACTTTCTGTTGGCTCGAATGAAAAATAACAAGGTGTTTTGTCCAAAGCAGACTTCATAGTGTGTGTCCCACTACAGTACTTATTTAGCAATGACAATTGGTAGTAGAGATAGGTTCTCGGGCTTTGTTGTTGACTGCCTCATCCAAAGTATAGGACAATACTCATCTTCCAGGGAAAGAAGGACATAGGCAAATCATCCTCACTACCCACTTCTTTAAAAAAAATTCAAACAATGTAGGAATTTGATAAACATGTGGCCAAGGCAGTCAATTCAAGTAACTTCCTTTTTGAGTTATTTCCACTTAGACTTCAGGAAATATTATTCAATATCAGAATATTTCTATTTAGCACTTGATGTATTCAAAGCATTATGATGAAAGTGAACAATGTCTAATTGTGACACTGGTATATAAATATTATTATTCCTATTTGACAGACAGGGAAACTGAGACAATGTGGGGTAGATCCTCTGCTAGTATAAATCAGTGCAGCGCCACTGTCAGCAATGTAATTATGCCATTTTATACCAGAGGACGATTTAGACGAGGGCACTGGTTCTCAACCCCCTGGGGGCCCACAGAGGTCTTATAGGGGGTGCATCAACTCATCTAGATATTTGCCTAGTTTCACAACAGGCTACATAAAAAGCACTAGTGAAGTCAGTACAAACTAAAATTTCATACAGACCATGACTTGTTTATAATGCTCTATATACTATACACTGAAATGTAAGGACAATACTTATATTCCAATTGATTTATTTTATAATTATATGGTAAAAATGAGAAAGTCAGCATTTTTTCAGTAAGAGTGAGCTGTGACACTTTTGTATTTTTATGTCTGATTTTGTGAGCAAGTAGTTTTTAAGTGAGGTGAAACTTGGGGATACGCAAGACCAATCAGACCTCTGAAAGGGGTACAGTAGCCTGGAAAGGTTGAGAACCACTGGCCTAGAGGTTACAATTGTGGACCTCATTCGCATTTATATTAAGGCCCCTTCGCACTGCTCTGGCCTTAAAATGGACTTAAATGTAACTTGTACCCACCCACTTTAAGGCCATTTTTTATTGGCAGAGTTGTTGAAAGGGACCTTAGTATAAATGAGAATCAGACCCAAAAGTTTTAAGCCTGGGTCCTTACAGTTGGGATTTAGATATCAAAATACAGTTCATGTTATTATTGGGAGCTGCTTGTGCTCAGCATTTCTGAAAATCAGGCCACTTGTTCAGATATCTAAATACAGATTTAGATGCCTGTCTTTAGGCATCTACCTTTGAAAATGATTTGCCAAAGGCCACGCAATGAGTCAATGGTGAGGCAGGACTAACGTAAAGGACTTCCTTGAACCTAATCCACTAGACCATGCAGCTTCTCTGATCTATACACAACAGGCTGCTGCTGACTCCTAAATGAGTCTTAACAATTATAGCAGAAAGAGAAGGAAAAGCCTCTCCTTTCATGAGGTCTGGCATTGTTTGACCCTCCCTTGGAAGAAGAAGGAACTCTCAGGGACATCTGAGAAACACTGATTTAAATCAACTCATTTTTATTCCTACCTGTGCACTCTTACTACATTTCCTCAAGCTACAGCTCTGATTTCAATAGTCCAATACCTGAGCTGAATTCTCTCGAGAAGTCAATTCTCCAGATTTGTTATTTAGAAGGAACATGTGTAATATGCAATAAAATCAACATGATTGACACTTTGGAAAAGCTTTGCTTGTTGTTTATAATGGTTTGTTCTGGGGATATTCTGTGGGAAGAGACAGTTCTGACAATACTTTCTTGCTGTCTTTATGTCATGCTGCAAATCTTTAGTTAGCCCTTCCTGTGGAGTTTCTAACACAAGCCTTTCTAAAAGCTAATATCCTATCATGTTCAAAGTGTATTGCAACACTTCATGATAGAGATGGAAAAACACGTGACAACTTTCATTCTGATATACAGTGCTTTCTTCTTACTTTAACTCTTATCACTTAGACTGAAATAAGTGGCGGTCATACCTATTACAACCAGCATGCATGCTGTAGCTTGCAAAGCACACAATATTTCTTATGTTGTTAATAGTGTCAATTATGCAATTTTATAAAACTGGCTTCCAAACTCGAGCTCTTTCAGCTTAGTGATTGGCAATGCTCAAAATATTCTGAAAAGGTTTTCCAGATTTCTTTGATCTAGAAAAGTGTAGGAAATCTCACCTGATTTACAGTTCATTTTTGTTCTGGCCAGGTTGAAAATGCTGTGTGAATAGCGGTTCACACTCCGTCAGTACTTCTGCTTCCAATCCTGACTAGCACTACCAGGGAGTGCGAAAAAAAGAACAAAACAAGCAAACACACTCCTTAATCAAGCTATTGTGAACTTCCAAAACTACATAGATCAAGTTTTGAGTGAAAGTTCAAGATTTTCTTGTTTTATATCAATTGGTTCATCTCATTTCATCTAGACTAACGACCGTCACATTGTAGCACCTCTGTCTTCGGTCTGTGGCCACTTCTCCCACCAGCTCCCATCAGTGCATATGCAACTCCACAATGACTGCCTGTGTGGCTGCTCTTTGTACTTCCCCACTTGCCCTATAATCTAACTCAACCCCCTGTCACAAAGACCATCAGCAATTAGGTCCTAGAATTAAAAACCAATCACAAAACTGTCTGGTATGAGGTGCTTCTCCTCCAGCGTGTAAAGAGAAAAGCAATATTGTATAAAAGTTCTGCAAGAGGATGCATATTTGTTCTGCTAGACTGTACACATGAGGCCCAATTCTGCCTCTTTTTCTCATGTGAAATAGTGAGTAGTCCCACTGATTTCAAAGGCACTGCTTAGAGAAAGATACTGCTAAATGTGTATAAAGACACGTTACAGAGTGTTTGAGTAGGCACTGATTGTTGTCCAAATCATTCAAGCTCTACTTAGCATTTCAGCATGGCCCCAGAAAAAGGCAGGTAACCACACTGCACATTCCCTACCCTATCAAATCCTGAAGAAAATTATAGACTTCCAGGCATGTTCATACCAGTGCAATCAAAAGGGAGCAAAACCCTTGACACTGTTGAACTTTATATCTTATTAGAGCTCTTCTATCTGAACTTCATTTTCAGGCTTATTAGGCTTCAGTGAAGACATATTGGTTTTGTGCGTAGGTGTTTAACATATGGCTCATTGAAATGGAAGAGGAAAATATGACAGGTCAGATGTGTATGTTTCCAGTGTTTCAAACAACAGCTAACAGGAGGTGGCTGCTCAGCTAACTGGAATATATCAGATGAAAACCTGAGAACAAGATTTAGGATAAACAAAAGTTTGCAGAACAGTTTCAAAGAGAAAGGCTAAGAGATCTGCCAGAAGGGTAAGATGGATGGACAAGCTAGGTAAGAATCACCCATACACTCAGGAATGCACCTACAACAGAGTGCTGCATAGAGAATATGGGCTGCCTTACCTACCCCACAATCTCCTTCTCCTTGACAAATGTTAATGCCTGCTCCTCACTTGTAAAACTTTTTAATGAGCTAATTCCCCTGAGAGAGAGAGGGAGGGAATTCAGTTTAATTAAATCTGTTAAACACTGAAACTATAAGATCACAAGCAACCAGCTGCTCTGTTCACTTCAATTAATGAGGCTTTGGGATTTCTGATATCCAATAAGGGCCTTGAATAGATCATACTTAATTATAGACTTATTGCACATTATGGGTAGGAGTGAAGAGCATGGTTAAAGCTCTGAGCAGCTGCTAACGGAGTACAGTGTGTCCTTCTGACTTTTATAACTGGGAAAGTTAGTAGGGGCCATCCTCCTTGCTGTTATCACCATGACCTTTGAACTATAGGAAAAGTAGTAAGGCTGAATTTTACCACACTTACTCACATTGGTAGTCCCATTAGAGCAATGAGAGTATTTAAAGAATGAAGTGCTACTCAAGAGGCAAAGCAGTAGCAGAATTTAATTTTAAAATATATTTAAGGAAACAACGTTATGAAGTATATACTCTTACAGTCACTAAGAGCACATAGTGACTGTAAGAGTACACTTACAGTCTGAGTAGCAATGTGATGGTACCCAGTACGGTACCTTCAGGTAATTTTGCCCTATTGTATAAATATCAGTTATGTGGCAGTGTGTGTGTGTGTGTGTTATTGCTGCATAGTCTAACTGCTGCCACAGCTTCTGTTCTGATGCTTTGTACCTTCAGGTCATTATCTTTGTTGTGTGACAGTTTAACAAACCTCCTATATAAGAGATAAGCACAAAATTACAGTTTTCTTCGTAGTCCAACAGTATATATTAATTTCTGATTAGAATGCTCTTCCTTAAGGTAAGACACCATTACTCAAGCTAAGTAGTACTTTAGTACACAAATTGTTCTATTCACCACAATGGGATAAGTGGTATAATAATTTTCTACTCATGTGTAAATGTAGTAGACTTTAACCCTTAATAAATAATTGCAGCATTCTGCCCATTTAAAATATGTCTTGGTCTTTGATCTATAAACCTTTCCACAAACATATTCTTATCCCTCAAGGTGATATCTTTCTTTCTCTTGCATTTCTTGCCACCTGGATGAAAATGATTCTGGGCATATTTCTCAATTAATTTCTATTTTCATTGCTAAGCCAACTCATGTAACACTTCCCTAAACAGAGAACTTCATTAACATGTCAATTACAAGTTCATTCAGATCCAGCTTTTCATTTGTACAATGAGCAGGATACAATAGCTTGCTTGTAAAATGAAGATCATAGTACTAAATTTAAAATAGGTAGAGAATACAAAATTAAAATTATAACTATAGATAACAACAGATTAATGATGATCCAGACTGGTTTTGTTGTTCCTGTTGTGCATATGTTTAACAGTTCCTTCTTCTTTTTCTTCTTCTTCTTCTTCTTCTTTATAATTTGTATTCCTTGCACATTATGATTGTCAAAGAGTTTTCTTCCATTTTTCCAAGTAGTATACAACACTGAAGAAGAGAGAAACTTAAAAACCAAATATTTAAACATTTTAGTCAGTGATAAAAAATGTTTATTATATTCCTATTTGCATTCTGTATCTTAATGTGAATTACTTTTACATTCAAAGTTGAGCTAGTAAAAAAAAAAAAAAAAGGAAAACAATTTAGAAAAAATAAAGAAGCAACATTTTTCTCCATTTTGCAGTATGAAAAATGATCACTTTTCTGGTTTTTCATGATTTTTTTCAACTATTGTAACTGATTTTTTTTATCAAACTTTCACCAATTTTGTATTGAAATTGTTTTTTAAATTATTGGTTGGGGTTTGGTATTTTTTTTTTTTTTTTTTTTACAAAAAACTGTCTTACTTAAACTTGTTTGTTATAACATTTTTGATAATGTTTCCAACAAAAGCTTTGAAATATGTATTATTTTTAAAAATCATGAACAAATTTGAAAAGAGCTTTAAAACACTTTGAAATGAACACAACTTTAAAATTTCAATTGTTTTCATATAAATAGGTTTTCATTTTTCTACCAACTTTACATAAGGGTTTTCTCCAAGTGGCTATATTGGATGCAAACCTTTCTTAATATAGTTGACATGATCGTCACCTGCTCTTTACTGGAAGAAAACCCCTCATGATCAACTAAAGCAACTGAGGAAGCAATGGCTTTGATGAAGCTCAAAAATTCATGATTACTTTTATTATATTGGTATCACATGAAGTGAAAAAAACCCACATGTGAGTGCCTGTGAGTTATCACAAGCATTAACTAGACCTTCCTGCTGGGGTCTAGCAGTTGTGCTTGATGGACATGTGCAAATTGGAATACATTCATTTAAGATGTGCTGCTGCCATGTTTATCTCTGTTTCCTATGCTGATTCTGTCTCCAGAAGATTCACCAGAAATAAGTATTCCTTTCTTGCTGGCTCAGACTAAACCAATCTATTAGATAAAGATGCAGTTGATTGGCTGTTATTCCGCTTGTGTGTGGTAAAATACACAGGTATTCATCCTCTGAGAACATGCCTGTGATTACTAAGATATAAATATGGGGCATAGGATGAGAGAGATTATTTTTATATTTGGGAAGGAATGGGACTCTTCAGTATACATTCTTTGAAAAGAAGTATGCCCTAATATGGAGTATAGCTGCAGACAAAGAACAATTATTTCTAATGATTTCAAGTTCATAGATAATGTGGTTGGATGATTTTTGGAAGGCTTCAACTGGAAAATATCATGTAAACTAAATTGTCTTTTCACATCCCCTTTGAAAGTCTCCTATCCACTTGGTTTATTGTGAGATTCATGTAGTAATGGTAGCATGAGTATTACTACAGTAGCTTATGCCAAGTGACATTATAGAAGGAAATTATGTTGAATGATTATGATACAAAGCTGAAGAATTCTTAGCATCTAGTTCTTTCACTTTCTATACATGATAGGCTGACATTCAGCAGCATGTATCACAGACCTCTGTTTCTCTTTTATTTTTCTCTCAAGTGGCTGTCACACTAGCATTTGAGCAAGCAGAATCTTAACACTGATAGATGCCTCATCTTATGTGCAATGTCCAAGTTTCTCATTTTTTTCTCGACTTTTAAAAGATTGCAGTGAATGTGTCAGGACCCTACTGAAAATAACCCCTAAGCACTGATGTTGAATGTAGAATTTGCTGACAGGGAACACTCTGAAGACACAAACATTGTTTATGGAGACAACTGGGACTAAGGCAAAAGCACTTTTGCCAGAATAAATGGTTTTAAATTTATTTGGGCATAAGCTTTTGTGGGTAAAAAACCCACTTCTTCAGATGCATGGAGTGAAAATTACAGAGGCAGGCATTATTATACTGACACATGAAGAGAAGGGAGTTACCTCACAAATGGAGAACCAGTAGTGACAGGGCCAATTCAATCACGGGGATGTAGCTCACTCCCAATAATGCCTGCCTCTGTAATTTTCACTCCATGCATCTGAAGAAGTGGGTTTTTTACCCACAAAAGCTTATGCCCAAATAAATCTGTTAGTCTTTAGAATGCCACTGGACTCCTTGTTTTTGTGGATACAGACTAACACGGTTACCCCCTGATGCTTTTAAATTTGGCTTTGATTCAGACAGTTTGGCTTTTTTTTTTTTTTTTGGTCTTTCCATTCTGCTTGTTGGGGCTTATGTTTGCTATGCAGGTTTGGGAAATATCACAGTGTAATCAGCGTGGCATTCTTTACTACTGTTCTGTGCGATGTCATTCCAAAGGTTACAGTCATCATTCATCTTCCTCCTTATCAACTGTATTAATGAGACATGGTGGGTGAGGTAATATCTTTTATTGGACTAACTTCTGGGGGTGAGAGACAAGCTTTCAAGCTCACACAGAGCTCTTCTTCAGGTCTCTGTGTAAGCTCGAAAACTTGTCTCTCTCCCCCACAGAAGTTTGTCTGGTAAAAGATATTTCCTCACCCACCTTGTCTCTCTAATATCAGGGGACCAACAACACTA
Organism: Trachemys scripta elegans; assembly: GCF_013100865.1. NCBI lineage: Eukaryota > Metazoa > Chordata > Testudines > Emydidae > Trachemys > Trachemys scripta. The sequence continues at coordinate 102,233,559 of NC_048299.1, forward strand.
CATACAACTGTATTAATGTCAGATACTTGGATCTTTTGTTTGCTACTTCTTACTACTGTACAGAGTCAATTTTCCTTAATTTGAGACTGAAAGAGTTGATGCTCAGTCATTCATATCTGCAAGGCTGTTCCATGAACAACACACTATAACTTTGAACTCAATTTAAAACTGATACTATCTCTTCTTGAAATGCAAGTTTGAGAGAGAGGTATTAAAAGCATATCCACCTTTCACTTGTAAATTTGTTCATTGCTTTGATATTTAAATACCTGCCAGATTGACATTATAATAATATAACAACAACTATGATGATGAAGAGAAGAACATAGAGTACAACATAATTAGTTGTTGCTAATGACTAATGTGCATTTCTTCTCTAAGGTGACCATAAAAAATGACACTTTCTTTCTCCTGTTCCTTATGTGTACTCAAAGTCATATCTTATCACTTAGGAGGAAGATTTTCAAAGGCACAAAGGCCAGTTAGGGACCTCACTCCCTTTAAAATGAGAATGAGATGTCTGTGTAACTTTTGTGCCTTTGAAAATCTCCCCCTTATGTGACAAAAACAATTTTTACTGCTTTTCTCTCTTTAGACCGAGAGAGCAGAAAGAGAGCTAGGTTCTGTTCCTCCCACATGTACATCATCACTAACTAGTTTGTTTGGTATGTTCCAATCACCTGTGCAACCTCACTGGAAGAAATAGCTTTCCACAGGAGTCCTTTAAGGTATAATTTTATAACAGTTGGACTTGTATAGGGGTGGCTTGCCTTTTTAAGGGCCAGAGGCTAGCCTGTCTAATTAACCCTGTTTGCCACACCTGGGAGGGGATGTAGGCCTTAATTAGCTGACTGAAGAGGGACTGATTCCTTATCAAAACAGAGGGAGGCTGTAAGATGAGGGAGGGACTGCGAATATTGCCAGGTAGCAGAGATGCTGAGGGCCTTATAGCAGCAGGAGCTCCTGATGTGAGAGGAACCGGAGAGCCAGTAAGACAGCTAGGGTGCGCTAGGAAGAAGCTGCTGAAACTAGCTGCTAAAGAAGTTGCACAACTGTTGAGAGAGACTTATCCTGGCCGAGATCCTGAAGAGTTGTCTGACTAGACCCAGAGACTTTTGTTTTGGGACTCTTTAAATTCTGAGTAATCCAAACCTGGGTTCTGATGTAAGTGCCTTTAATCTATTGTTCAAATGCTCTCGGAGAAGGCTCATTACAGACACACTGATGTTAGTGTGTTTGGTGGGCTGTTAAAGTGAACTCATTGTTACCTCATTGAGGGGGAAACTGAGGCAGGCTGAAGCAGAAATTCCTGCCCAGAAGGAGTCCATTTACAGGATTCATCAAGGTTCTTCTGTTACTTAGCTGCCAAGACATATGTTTAGGGCACATGTTTCTTCTACTACAGTTAGTGACATTACTAAGGCCTGCTGCAATGTAAAGGATGTAACTGTCTGCATAATTTTAGGTGTTAATAGTATCATCAACTGTTACAAAAGGAACACAGGAACCTGATGATCTGAACTCATGCCTTAACAAGTGTCATAAACAGACAATTAAGGGTTAATTCCTCTTTTACCTGTAAAGGGTTAAGAAGTTCATATAGCCTAGCTGACACCTGATCAGAGGAACCAATGGGGGGACAAGATGTTTCAAGAGGAAGGAGGGAAGTTCTTTTTTTGTTCTATGCATTAAGTTCTGTGCCGGAGTGAAAAGATCCTGGAATCAAGCAGGGTAGTGAGTATTTGAGAAGGAATGAATTAGCTTATGTTTATTTCCTTTTGTGAATTTGTCTTTTTGCATTAGAAGGATAATCAAATTGGGTTTTCTTTTGTGTAGTTAAGGTTTTTGCCCAGGGGAACATCCTCTGTCTTTTGAATCTGTTGTCTGTGAGAGTAGCTTACATGCTAATCTCAGAGGCATTCCTTTCACCCCTTTTCCTTAATTAAAAGTCTTCTTTTTAAGAACCTGATTGATTTTTCCTTGTTTTAAGATCCAAGGGGTTTGGATCGGTGTTCACCAGGAAATTGGTGAAGAAGTCTCTCAAGGCTACCCAGGGAAGGGTTATAGTACTTGGGAGGGAGATATTTGGGGGGAAGACAAATGACTCATAAACGATTGTTTAAACGATTTGGTGGTGGCAGCATACTGATCTAAGCTGGTAATTAAGCTTAGGGGTTCTCATGCAGATCCCCACATCTGTACCCTAAAGTTCAGAGTGGGGTGAAACCTATGACAACAAGTAAGAAGACTTTTTTAGTTTGGACTTGAAGCCCTCAAATCCCAACAACTTCAAATTGGCAGGTATTTAAATATCAAACTGCTATTTATTTATATTAAACCAAATCATACAGTCATTACTCAGCCAAAATTTCCATTAACTTCAGTGTGAGTTTTTCACGAGTAAGTAATAAGGCCTGATCTTGTGGACACCCATGTATAATGTAAGTGACAAGTAACTTCCTGGAACTCAGTGAGCCTATTTATGTGAGCTCCAGCATGTATTTGCAAGACACAACCAATATTCCTTATTTCATGTATTACCTCGTAGCATATATTGGTTTGTAAATTGAAGATCATTGGCCTTACGCATGTGAGGCTCACTTGCAGCAAAGAATAAATATATAAGTAGTAACAGTCATTCATTAAATGTCAGCTCCTACAGCTCTGAGTTACTGTGTTGTTGTTTTTTTTAAATAGGTTGCATCTCAGGATCATCATAAAAAGCTGAAAGGTTACTTCTGAGTGGTATAAGCTAGGACAACTCCAAAAGAGTAAAATGTGTTGACTGTGTTTATAACAGGTCTGAATTTGACCCTAAGTCTTTAGTCCAACAGAAAACCTGTCTTTTAATGATCCTTCTGGGATCCCTGAAGGAGGGGCAGAGAGAGAAGGAGCATCAGGTTACTCAGTGTTTGTGTTGTCAGTGATGGGTTTATTTGGGATCCTAATACTAAGGAATGAAGACTTTTTAAGATTTGCATTCTGAGTGTCAACTCCTACAGTTTCCGAAGTTCCTCTCCTTGCCAGCTGTACTACCTTCCTTGTAGCAGTTTCACAGTAGTCCAATGCATGCCAGACAGTAACAACATAAATGTTGTTGTGCACTTACAAGTCAGGTTTTTTTCTCAACATTTCTCAAATATTCAATAAACCAGTTTGTGTGTGTGTGTGTGTGTGTGTGTGTGTACACACACTCACAAACACATACAGTGTACCTGATCCTCCACTGTTCTCACCCTGGGTTAATCATTTATATCTGTGCAAATTAAGCATCAAGTACAAATGTTTTGACTTGGTTGGATTTTATACCAACTTTATACTCAATGACAACACAAGGAGCAAAGCTTTAGAATCAGACCTGTAGCATTTCCCATCTAGATACTGCACAGCTTGTTAGACTATGATTATGTAGCCTCTTACATGCTCTGGCCCTAAAGATGGACTGGAACAGATTTTAGTAGCTGTAAGTAGAGTCCATACATATGAGCCTGCGCTATATAGTATTCCCATTTATAGTAACTTGATATTATATGGATTTTTCCTTTTGGCTTTTTGTACTAGTTGTCTTTATCCCTCCTTTTCTCTGCCCCCGCCCCATTCCCAATCCTCCTAGAGTCTGTCATAATTCATCTTGGAGGATGTCTTATGGTCTCCTTTTTCCCTTCCTTCCTTTTTGTTGTTTCTCCTCACTTACCCCAGTTATTACTATATATCCTATATAGTAATATATATCCTGTAGTTATTACTTCCCATCATCTGTGAAATACTGAGTCATGTTGTAAGGGTTCTGATGCTTACCGTGCTGATTCAGCAGCTTCCTTCTTCCTTCTGTAATGGGACACTGAGAGTGCACCAAGAAGGAGCCATCAAGGTAGGAGGCAGAGGGATGGTTGCAGAGGACACAATAACATCAAGTGCCTATGGCTGGTAAGAGTTGCAGGGCTTTCAAACCATAGTCAATGCTGAAAGCCTGGCCTATTCACCTTGGAAAGCAGCTGGTGTGAGTGGAGAAGTGGCACCTCTTCCAAGCAAGGACCTCAACTGAACTTCTCATGTATATAATTGTTGTCTGTTTTCATAAACCATTGAACTTCCAGGTTTTGGCTGGCACCAGAAATAGAAATAACACAACTATTTTTAATGGTGAAAAGGAACAATCTTGAGTAGTCCCCACTCTACAGTAAAGCTTCTGTTTGTCTATATTCAGTATAATTGTAGCTCTTGTGTGCTTCTATAAGTTATAGGTCCACTTAAAGTTCCTTTCAAAGCCCATAAATTCTAATGTTGAGGTTGAGCCAATTCTTGAGTCGAATGTCATATGAGTTGGGTGAAACTTTGTTATGGATGGAGTTAAAACCTCGGGAAATGGAAATGTGTGAACTCACCCTTCAGGTAACATGACTGTAAGGATAAATCCCCACCTAAGACAACTGGAACATATGAACCTACCCAGAACCTATTCTTGAGTATCGTTTTGGTAGGGGATATTTGTGCAGGAAGACAGAACAAAAGATAGGGAAGAGAGAGAGAGACACACAGACAGCCTTAATGAGAGAACAGTGTCTGACCCTGGAAGAATCCAGGGGAGAGGTTTTTGGATCAGGAGTATAGACTGAAAAGAGCATTCTGGGTGATGAGAGTAAAATATGGTATTTCCTGCTATTTGATTCCTTCTGTGTTCAGAGACACAAGATTTTGTCTATCCTTTGTAAAGACACAGGATTGCATCAAATATATGACTATCACTAATTTTTCCTCTTAACTAGAACATCCCCAAAGCCCTGAACTTTGCATAGCTGCTCAGGTAAAAAGGGGCAACAGTATTGAATATACTGCTCAAGAGACATATTCTCCACACTTGACCATTTTTAAAATGCTAATACTCCACAGGATAGCACTTTTGAGATGGAAGAAGGGTTCTATCCACTGAATTTCCTCTTCTCTTCTGTGCTTAGGTACCATTTATTTTCTATAAGTGACAAGAACCCAGGAAGGTAATGCAGGCCTGGTATAACTCGTTGTGACTCTATGGAAGTCAATGGAGTTTCACCAGTTTACACTGGTCTCACTTTAGCCTATGGTGTAGAGAAATATTAGAAGGGATTGAAGTCACAGTTGAATATATAGATTGACCTTCTAATATGTGCTAACAACATTAATCAAGGCCTATTAAAAGAAAATGCTTTATTTGTAATATCTAACCGGGGCTCAGTAAAGCACCCATGAAAGTCACTGGGAACTGTTTCAGATGGATTAGCTACCTTCAGACTATGCAATCTATTCGCAGAACATGTACAGTTCAGGCATTACCAGTGCCAGCTTCCCATTGCAGTTCAACAGATGTGCTTCAACCACATTTTAAAGGGATCAGCTTCAAGGATGAGAGGGTAACTGTGTGTAATCCTGTTCAGTCCTTGGCTGGATTCTCTCCTGAGACTGCTTACGAGGGGCCAATTACTGCTGGAACAAATGAAATGCATATGTTTTACAGGCTGAGGTAGCTTGATCTCAGCTTTCCACAACAATGACAGAATGCAAAAACTTCCTCTTACTGCTATTAAAAATGCATTACAATGTTTATAAAACTATGTCACAGGCTGCTGGGAGATGGCAGTGGGAGTTGCCCAACACAGTTAGTGATTGAAGTAAAAGCAATAAGCATTAAGTTAGCTTTGTGTTTTTCTGTAAAATATGAATCAAGCTGCTGTCCTAAATCTTCCCTCTTGTGTAGCGAGCAGGTAAGGATAAAGGGGAAGACTCTCAATTTCTGATCTATGTATTTAGAAGAGTACACTTGTTACTGTTTGTCTGAGTTTGCAATGTCAGGCACCCAGAAATAAAGGATGAAAGAACGTGAAGGAAATATGTCCTTTTCATGCACATCTGTCAGAGGGGAAGCCTCTCTGTTCTAGCCATATTAGACAGCTAGAACCAAAATTTGCCTTGGCTTGGTCCAAAGGGACAAGCCCACTGCCTGACTCAGGTAGGTTTGCATCTTCCAGGGGAAATCAAAACAAACCGATGGGAAGCACAGTTAGGATAAAAAGGAATTAGTGTTCCAGGTTCTCCATGCCTCTTGGCCAAGACTTGATCTGGGAGTCTACTAGCTTCATTATCTCCCTGGATTAGGAGTATAGGGAGAAGTACCTTTTCCGAATGTGACTAAGAAGTCAGTTTCCCAGGATTCCCATAACTACTGTCTTTATAATTAGCCTTCCTTCTGAGAGCTCCTAAGCTACTTTCCCTTTCTGTTTATGTATGCACCTGGATAAGAATTCTTCATTTCCAGCTTCTCTAAGGCCATGGGAAGCCTTCTTCTTGGTGGTTCTATTTTAAGGAAGCTAATCTCTCCCTTGCCTGGCTTAATGCCTTGTCCCTTACTACCATGTATCCCGCATCAGAGTTGCAGAAACACCCCTATAGAAACAAATTTCCGTGCATGACACAGTTTTAAAAAGTATTTGGGGACATTACTTGGACATCCAAGTTAATACCTTTATTATAACAAGGATGACTTCTATATTCTACATAATTTGCCACACAAATTTTGTGACCATTCCACCATTCATTCAGACCTTGGCATGGCAAAACAGATAGGGAATGTGAATGTTAGTTAGATTTGTGTAAAATAAATATCAGGATCCTCACCCTTACATCTGATTTGACTGAGACAGTCAAGTGTGCAGGTGGAGATGATCATAACTGCAAGACACTTGTCTAGTGAATGGGCTAATTTGCAAGGCTGTAGAATAGATAATGGATTATGCTGATGATGGTGCAAAAATCTGACAATCAGGATGGAATGAAACTGGTATTTCTTACAGCAAACTCATCCAGGAATAATAAAGATCTGTGTCAGGTTTTCTTTTTGTTTTTCCTCTCAGCTCCAGTTTTAATAGCTGAATTATGCAAAATATCATCTACCAAATCTAAAACCAAAGCCCATATTTCTGTTTGTACCTATGGAACTGTGGAGGAATGTTCCTTGTTTTCTGATTGAAAATTATTGGTGACGCATTTTCAAAATATTGTAACTAATTTGATTTGTCTACATGAATAGAGTGCATAGTGTAGCCAATTAAGATCCAGTACTTTGGCTCTAGGGCTTCAGTCTGAAACATAATTTAGACAGGAGCTAATGAAATTATCCTTATCTGAATGCTCTAAAGAAGATAGGAAAGCAAAGGCCAATTCTGCTATTTCTACATAGGCAGAAACACTCCTCAACACATAATCAAAATAACCATTTTAAATCTATGCAGTCTAATTAAAAGGTCTATTAAAACAACTGTAAAGATCTTTACAGATGCACTCTACGAAAGACACTGTTTTTACAGATAAACTTTTAGGCTCAAAAATGTAATAAAATCATAACATTTGAATGCTAATCCATTTGTCTTTCAAATGCTTTTCTTGCAGCTGTTCATGCTCAGTTATTTTCATGAGAAAAATAGCTGTGAAACAGGCATTGTCCTTTCATATTCCACTGCTACTTTTTGCGTGTCCAACTCTAACACATTATCTATTTTTTTAAAATCTTTTTTCCTTACTTCCTGTAACGTGCCAGGAGGTTGTTTCATGGTGTGGGACTAAACATTTTAGTCAGCTTCTGTTTGTTATTGTTAATAATTTAATAAGACTGTCAAACTCTTCCTGACTTATAGCTGTGGGTACTGCCATTTATTAATAAGGGCATGGCTACCCTTGCAAATGTAGAGCGCTTTGAGTTAAACCAGACTTCGTAGAGCGCAGTAGGGAAGGCGCTGCAGTCTGTCCACACTGACAGCTGCAAGCGCACTGGCATGGCCACGTTTGCGGCACTTGCAGCGGCATTGGGAGCGGTGCATTTTGGGCAGCTACTCACCCTCCAGTACCTCTTCCCATTCTGGAGCTGTGGCTTGTGGGAAGGGGGTAGGAGGGTGCTGGGCATTCCGGGTCCTGTCCCAATGCCCCGTGATGCATCGGTTTGCATCCCAGCAATCCCTGTGCTTCCATCCACAATTGGCGCCATCTTTCAATGTTTTTTGTACTGAGCGCTCTGTCTTCCCTTCGGTCTGCGGGAATGGAGCCTGAACTGCTGAGGAATATGCTGATGAGTCTCGCCAGCATGTCATGTTTGGCAGTTGAGTTATTCCTTAAGATCCAAAGTGACAGTGAGGGCTCTGACGATGATATCGACTTGAGTAACGCAAACAACACGAGATTGCTTGTGGCATTCACGGACATGCTCACCGCTTTTGGGCTTGGGAAACAAGCACTGAGTGGTATGATCACATCGTCATGCAAGTCTGGGATGACGAGCAGTGGCTGCAGAACTTTCAGATGAGAAAAGCCACTTTCATGGGACTGTGTGATAAGCTCGCCCCCACTCTGCGGCGCAAGGACATTAGATTGAGAACTGCCCTGATGGTGGAAAAGTGGGTGGCTATTGCAATCTGGAAGCTGGCAACTCCAGACAGTTACCGATCGGTCGCTAACCAGTTTGGAGTGGGGAAGTCGACTGTTGGAATCGTGTTGATGCAAGTTTGCAGAGCCATTAATTGTATCCTGCTCAGAAGAACCGTGACTCTGGGTAATGTGCATGACATTGTGACTGGCTTTGCACAAATGGGTTTCCCTAATCATGGAGGGGCGATAGATGGGACGCATATTCCAATTCTGGCACCAGCCACCTAGCCTTCGTATACGTTAATCAGAAGGGCTATTTCTCTATGGTTCTCCAGGCGCCTGACGATTACTGTGGGCGTTTCATTGACATTAACACAGGCTGGCCCAGAAGGGTGCATGACGCACGCATCTTTCGGAACACTGGCCTGTTCAGGAAGCTGCAAGCCGGGACTTTTTTTCCAGACCAGAAGATCACTGTAGGGGAAGTCGAAATGCCCATTGTGATCCTTGGAGACCCCGCTTACCCTTTAATGCTCATGAAACCCTACCCAGGGAATCTTGACAGCAGCAAGGAGGGCTTCAACAACAGGCTGAACCAGTGCAGAATGACTGTGCAGTGTGCTTTTGGCCGTTTAAAGGGCCACTGGTGCTCTCTGTATGGGAAGCTGGACCTGGCCGATAACAGCATCCCCGCGGTTATATCCACGTTCTGTACCCTCCATAACATTTTTGAAAGGAAGGGTGAAAGATTCACTCAGGCATGGAACTCGGAGGTTCAACACCTGGAGGCTGAATTTGAACAGACAGAGAGCAGGGCTATTAGAGAGGCCCAGTGCGGGGCTGCAAGGATTAGGGATGCCTTAAAGGAGCAATTTGAGGCTGAAAGTCACCAGTAATGTCTGGTGCCCTGCATGGGAGTAAAGTGCAGTGGTTCCAATGTTAGTAGGAATCTGTGTCTGCTACGTATGATACATTGACTTGCACTGCCTGTTGCTTTCCTGGGCTAAGGTATCTTTTACTTTATGCAATAATAAAGAATGCTTTCAAAGCAAAAAAAAATCCATTTATTGAAAAGAAACACAACTGCTTGGGAAACAGAAAGGGCAAGGGGGTGGGGTGGGGAACAGTACAGTCACAGATTTGCATATGTCCTGTTATCAGACTCAGCCTTCCTGTCTGGAGTGCTGTGCAATAAGTGCTGCACTTCAGGATGGCTATAATGCATGGTGATGGGAGTTGAGTGCAATGGGTAAGGGTCATAGTTTTCAAGGCTGGATGGTGAAGCTACAGGTGTTGGAGGCAGCTAGTGGCAGTAAGAACCTGGATGTTGAGGAAATTGGGTGGGAGGTGACATGGGGGCACAAGAGAAAAAGTTTTGGGACAAGCAGTACAGGGGGGGGCAGGCGCGGTAGTGCTCTGGGTGCATGGATTGAGCCCGCTTGGTGCTCCATGATGCTTACACTGCTCTACAGCCAAAATGCTGAAATAAATGTAGTCAAACTTTACTAATTCTGGGTCACTGAGAACGGAAATGATGCTTAAAATTGTTGATTGGCTCTAGTTTTCAAGATATGCTATTGGGTCAGTATATACGACCCTTGACTTGGAAATGACGGAGGATAAGTGAGTTATAAAGGGAAGGGATCTCAATTTAAACCAGAAATGACTAAAATACATCTTTGACTGGATCTGTGAATAAATCTATGACTGGGTTTGGACAGTACTTGCTTTTTAGCAAAACAATGAATGATGCAAGCTGAAGCTGGTATTGCGTCATACATGATATGAATTGCATCATGTTGTTCCTAGAAGTCATGGATGATGCAATCATAATGAAGCTTACATCACTCTGCTGAACAAATTGCCCTATATCTAGAAATCGTACAGTGTCGTGCTCTCTTATTTGTCAGTGTTTGATTTTGCAAAGGAACACACTTCTGTTTAGCCAAAGTGAGCAGAGATGCCTCGTACTTGCGTGAACAGTGCAGATAACTTCTGCTATGTTTGTGGTGAAGTGACTTTTGCATCACTATGGTTAAGAAAGCCTATCACCTTTATTTTGGCTGCAAAACTGGAGATCAGGACAAGAGGACACATATGCTGCAACACTTGTGCAACAAATTTTCGCCAGTGGTTGAACAGGAAAAGGAAATCTCTGCCTTTTGCAGTGCCAATGATTTGGAGAGAGCTAACAGGTCATACCAGCAATTGTTACTTCTGCATGGTGCCTCCAGTTGGGAACGGTGTGTGTCAAAGAAGAAAAAGTGGACTGTGCATTATCCAAACATTCCATCAGCTATACTCCCAGTATCCCACAGAGAAGGACTGCCGGTTCCTGATGCACCAGAATCCTTCTCACTTGAGTCAGACGAGGAAGAGGATGAAACTTCTGGTCCTGAACCATCAATGTCACAGGACCCACATTTTCTCCCATCCTCCTCCTCTGAACCATACCTCATAACACAAGGTGAACTGAATGTCCTTGTCAGGGATTTGGAACTACCCAAGAGTAAGGCAGAGCTGTTGGGCTCCAGATTACAGCAGTGGAATCTCCTGGCAGGTGATGTTAGGGTTTCCACGTTCCGTGACCGTCAAAAGGATCTTCTCCCATTCTTCTTCATGGAAGGTGATCTTGTAGCCTGCAACAACATCGATGGTGTGATGGCAGCCCTCAACATCGTTCACGATCCAGATGAGTGGAGACTGTTCATTGATTCATCGAAGACGAGTCTTAAAGCTGTTTTACTGCATAATGACAATGTTTTGCCATCAATTCCAGTTGGTCATGCAGTCCATATGAAGGAAACCTATGACAACATGAAACAACTTTTGAGGTGCATAAACTATGACCAACATCAGTGGCAGCTTTGTGGCAATTTGAAGGTTGTTGCTCTCTTGCTTGGTCTGCAGACTGGATACACAAAGTACTCTTGTTTTCTCTGCGAATGGGATAGTCGTGCAAGAGATTCCCACTACATCAAGAAAGATTGGCCACTCCGACAGTCATTGGAGCCTGGGAGGAAAAGTGTTCAGCATCCACCACCTGTTGAATCAAGGAAGATTTTGTTTCCACCCTTACACATTAAGCTGGGTCTGATGAAGAACTTTGTCAAGGCCATTGACAAAACACAAGCAGCTTTCAAGTATCTCCATGGAAAATTTCCAAGGTTAAGTGAAGCTAAGATAAAGGAAGCTGTCTTTGTTGGTCCTCAGAGTCGTGAACTTCTTCGAGATGATGCATTTGACCATGCACTGCATGGCAAGGAAAAGACTGCATGGAAAGCCTTCCAGTTAGTGGCAATAAATTTTCTTGGAAACAACAAGGCAGACAACTACAGGTTGATGGTGGAAAAACTCCTCAAAGCATACAAAAGCCTTGGTTGCAACATGTCACATTTTTTTGCACTCTCATCTAGATTTTTTTTCCACCGAACTGCGGAGCAGTGAGCGACGAGCATAGCGAGCGATTTCACCAGGACATTGCAACAATGGAGAAATGCTATGAGGGCAAATGGAGCCCATCAATGCTTGCAGACTATTGCTGGACGGTGAGAAGAGATGCTCCATTTAATGAATACAAGAGACAAGCCAAGAAGCGCCGAGTAGACACTGAATAGAACTAAACTATGTACATAATAGTTTTTTGCTTTTTGTTTCATAATAAATTTTATTTATATAACCCTTTTGCTGATTTGTAAAGTGTTACATAAACAGGACAGGTGAAATATTATCATGTAAAGCAACCATAAACACATGAAAAGACCTAGGTTTACAATTTATGATTAAAACTCTACGATCTACACAATATGGACATGGACATAAAATGTAAAAACTTAAATATCTTAGAAACAGTAGCCAATCAGTTGTTTTAACTGTCATATTTGAATTCAGCACATCAAAATACATAATAAATAGTACATTTTATCTCTGAAGCAGACGACTTCTCAAAAATTGTAGACCAGTGTTATCAGCCACTCCGTGCTTTGGTGCTGGCAATCCGCATTCTGCTGGCAGACCGTCCTTTCACTCTCCCGCCACTCCTGCACTTTTTGATTTTCATTAAGGGAGTTCTGCATAACTTCATGCAGCATGTTCTCTTTGCTTCTGCGTGGCCTCTTCTGATTCTTTGCAGCCTCTTGGCCGGTGATAACACGGATGGCTGATATCTCAAGGTTGCATCTGTAAAGGCAAAATGCAACACTTAACAGAGGCAGCATTGTTCACACCAGACAGAGCACTGATTCCCCTGTACTTAAGGAGGGCAAGCACATCTACACAATAGCATAATTTGCCCATCCCAAAGCGAGTGAACATAACCCACGGGAGACCCAAAATGGTGAGTAAACACAGAGTCATGCATGACTGATTGTTTCATGGCTGTACTGTCCTCTGTGTTTCTGTGACATAGGGAGAGCTAACAGCGGCAGGGGGCTACACTGAGCACTGTCCCCACATTTTCCACAGGAGTTTGTCCTGGAAGATATCTTGCTGCTGAGGGTAATCTGGGAAGCAAGGGAGGGTCTTCTACTACAATGCGGCTTCCGCCCTGGCCCATATGCAGCTGGCCTGTGTGCAGCAATGGTCCCCCCCGCCCCTGACGGCACAGTGGCGCAGACATGTTAGCCTGACTGGGACAAGGACCACAATGGCTTTCCCATGTAACCTGCACAAGCGCATGGCCCAAGTTCTGGCTGAGACCTTTGAAGAGATCACTGAGGCCAATTACCACGTTGTGAGAGAGCACATCAACACCCTATTCTGCATTTAGGCATGCATTTAGCCCTAACCCTCCTCACCCCAAGAGCCCGCACCAAATAACTTCCTTCCCAAAATAAAAGCCGCTTTCTGGAACCTCATCTGGTGTTTGTCCTTCCCCAAGCACCGGCAGCTGCAACTGGATACCTTCCTCCTGGCTTGAGAACAGATCCTGGCTGCATGCATCTAGGAATGCCGGGGTGCCTTCCTCCTCCTCAGCACCCTCACTCCCGCTTTGCTCCTCCTCCTCCTGCCTTGTTGGACTGGGCTCTGAAGTGTCCATGTTGGTACTCGGAGTGGAGGTGGGGTCACCCCCAAGTATCGTGTCCAGCTCTTTGTTGAAACAGCGGGTCACGAGGGCAGCACCAGATTTGCAGTTTGCCTCACGGGCTTTGTGGTAGTCATTCCGCAGCTCCTTCACTTTAACCCTGCACTGCAGAGCGTCATGGCCCCTTTCCATCATGTCCCTTGATATCTGCCTGAAGGTATCATAATTTCTACGGCTGGAGCGCAGCTGGGACTGGACAGCTTCCTCCCCCCCAAACACTGATGAGGTCCAGCACCTTGCCATTGCTCCATACTGGGGATCGCCTGGCACGTGGAGGCATGGTCACCTGGAAAGATTCGCTGCGAGTACTCCACACCTGCCTGAGCAAACAGGAAGGGGATTTTCAAAATTCCCAGAGAATTTAAAGGGTAGGTCTGAATTTAAAGGACCTCACCTGAGGTCAGGGCAGTAGAGTTCAAACTGATGACTAGAGTGGCTAGAACAGACATTGTGGGACACTTCTGGAGGCTGATCAGAGTTCATTAACAGACCAGGGTGTCCACACTGGCACCGTGGCACTCCAGCGGGGGCGCATCAAACATTATTCCACTCGCCGAGGTGGAGTACCAGGAGCGCTCTAGCTGCGGAGTCAGAGTGCTCTATGTGCCTTGCCAGTGTGGACGGGTAGTGAGTTAGAGCGCACTGCCCTGCTTTAATGCGCTGTAACTCGCAAGTGTAGCCAGGTCCTAAGAGTCTGACATGGAGCATCTAAGGAAACTTGAAATCCAGAAGTAGGTTCTTTTTTTGTTGGGAGACAAAGGAGTTACAGGCACAGGCTTTTTTATCCTACTTCAGTAACAAGAATGTAAATAAACTGGAACTGGAGCTCAGTTGAACAGAGATGCTAGATAACAAAAGCAAAGAGCAGCTTTTTACTCATAGATATATCCAGGCATCAGCGTAGATAAACAAAGTTGCAATACACTCAAACTCCCCTCACAACCAGGTTCCACTCCCTGCTGAAGCCAATATGAGAGGCCACTCACAATAGACTTGGCCAGTCTTAATTAAATGGATATTCCTAATCTTTCCAGCATGCTCTGCTCAGCATAACTTTAAAAACTGACATTTAAAATTACCATAGTTGGGTTTTAGAATTACCACCAGTTGAAATGAATGGGACATCTCACACCTCTGAGCTAGTCTTTCAGCCTGTCTGCAAACTTAACCAGATATCAGTGATGGGTTTACCTTTGATTTGCAATACGATGTCTAGCTTTGCAAATCTAAAGAATCTAAATACAGAATGATTTTTTTTTTTTAAATGAAAGCTTAGATGGTGGCTCTCAAGAGAGCAGCCACCAGAGAAAAGAGCTGGGTCATTACCTTGGAAGAACCCGCCCTAGAAGAGTTGGCAGCTGCCTCTCCTCTAGTTACAGCAAGCAGGAACTCTGCCTTGACTGGGGTGATGAAAGCTTCCCCTCCTGTTTTGATTTACTTTAGCCATTGGCTCTGTGAGCTGGGCTTTCTCTCAAACATTGTGCCAACCACTTTGTCACTATATGTGTGTGACACCACCCGCCCATTAAATCCTTGTTACAGACAGATGTTTGCAGCTATCATTCAAAATCACCAGGCCTGGTATCTGATCTAGGTGTTGACCAAAACCACTCCATGGCTGCAGTTACTATCTATGAAGTCATGGCTTAGACAGAAAGGACCCATTTGCAGGGTTGCTACTTTAAGTTTCTGCAATTCAAATGAAAAGCTTCCAAGCCTACCCCTAGCTCGGGGGTTAGAGCACTTGCCTGAGAAGGAGGAGACTCCTGCTCAAATCCTCTCCCCATGGCCTGCCGGAGGAGGAGAATTGAACCTGCATTTCCCACATCCCAAGTAAGAGGTGGGCTAAAAGCTATAAGCTGGGCACCAGATCCTACCCCTCCATCCAGACTTTGAGTAGAATGCAATCTGGTAGATGGCCTACTGGGCCCTGAATGTGATTTTAGGTGGCCAAATGCCTGTCTTACCCTGGTCTGGGGCTTAGGTAGGAGAGAGGTGGCCAAAGGCCTAGAGTGAGGTGGCAGTGTCCATGCCCAAAGGGAGAAACATGGTTCCTGGTGAACATTTATTGTGAAAACTTAGATGCTGAGTGAGTTTAGCAGTCTACAGGGTTTGTTGGGAGTTTTTGTGGATCACAGAGGTGCTTACAACTGTGGCTTATGTGCCTAAACACCAGATTTAGGGCCTAAGTACCTTTGTAGTTCAGAATCTTTATAGCCAGTGTCTATAGAGTCCATCTTCTGCTCATTGCCATTTAGATTGAAGTTAACGGACATGTGTACACTAGAAATGTTAGGTCGACTTACAACCACTACAGTAATTACCGTGGTGGTGAATGTCCACACTACCCTCCTGGGGTTGGGAGTGCACGTCCTCATCAGGAGCACTTCCATTGACCTAAGAAGGGCAGTGTGGGGAGCAGAGAGCCCGGTCGCTCATCTCCACTGGCAGGCCCCAGCAGGGAGCCCAGCTGCCTCACGAGCTCCCATGGACTGCCCACCCCTCCATTCTCCATTCACTGCTCCTGCCATGAAATTGACAAGACAGCCAATAGCCGATGTAGGGACGGAGAGTCTACGCAGACACTGCGTCACCCTAACTACATCGACATAAGCCTTGCGCCTCTTGTGGAGATGGAGTTATTATGTCAGTGTAGTAGGGGATTTACAGCGGTGGGAGGAAGACTGCAGTGTAGACACTGACATAATTAGGTTGACATAAGCTGCATTATGTCAACCTAACTGTAGTGTAGACCAGCCCAATACAATTCCCTCTTAATGTCAGAATGTATTTGGTGTGGGCAGATCCGTAGGTTTAAATGTATAAAGCATTTGCCCTTTCTGTGGAGCTTTTCATACTACTCATATCAGTACTTCATAAGGTGCATTTCATTACCACTTTTGTCATAACAAAATTACTTAGGGGGATGACTAAGGCAGGTCCTCAAAGTCTGACCTCATGCTACCAAGTTCTGCATAACTTTTTGAGTGACATTTTTGCCAATATATGCATGTGATGTGAGCAAACCTTCTGATCCAGATGTCTTCCCAAATCTAAGAGTAATGTATTCATGGCAATATTTCATTCCTAGGAATCTTAAGATACTTTAATTTACCTGGGAGTTGGGTCAGTATTATTCCCAGTTCCACTTGGGGAAGTGACAAAGAGGTTATATGACTTTTCCAAGGTTACACAATCAGTGGCAGGACTGGAACTCAGAAATCCTACTTCCCAATCTAGCGCATCTGCCAGAAGACCACCTACCCTTTATTAGACTCTGAGTTTTCTTTATCACCCTTTCTCTCTGTCTCAATCTCTTTCTCTCATTTTGTCCATACCCTGGCCTTTCCACCAAAGCTGTTCCTGTCATGGACTTGCCTTCCCCTTAGTCCTTGCTATCCCTAAATGTCACTGTGTCCCTTTTGGCTCAATCTTTCTTACAACATGGCCACTAACAGAAGGTTGACTATGCTGCTGCTCAGGGCCAGGAAGGAACAGTGCTAGCACATCTTCCTTCCTACCATTAGGCTGCAGTGTGAGCCACCCTGGGAGTGAGAAAACCAGCCGGGAAAAGATGAGAAGGAGAAAGGTCTTGGATTCCTGTTCAGAAGCTGCAAAAGAAGCCCCTAGTTGCTGGGGAAGGAGGAACTAAAGGGGAAACCTTGGTCATTTTCTGCAGGCCTGCTTGTGAGTGACATTTCAGCTGACACGAATGAGAGAATGGGGGATGCTGGGCAGGTATACTAAACTGTGCTTAGATTTTGACAGCTAGCACAGACTATGGGCCTGATTCTCCACTTCCTTGCACCTTTTGTAGTCACTTACACCCAGGCAAAATGGGTGGGGGCATACTCAGCACTAGTAAGGGTGTTGGAAGTGGGTCCTTAATAGTTTGGGTCCTTCCTCTTCATGAACATTGTAACACACATCTCATATAAAACCAAATAGGACCAGATTATGCCACCCTTGCTCACAATGAATAGCACCTTACCCTACAAATAACCCTATTGAAATCAATGTCTCTAATCGTGGACTAAGGGTGTAATCCATGTGAGAACTGAGTTGCATTTGCAAACAGTAATGCAGCAGGCAGGCAGAAAGGTAGGAAAGAGATGTTTGTTAAACAAACTGAGCAGTCAGTGCTATGTTCTCAGGCTTTTGAATTTGTCAGCTGCCAGGCACCAGTCTGCATTGGTGAATCCCTGATGTCATACCAGACTAGATCCCTACTGAAAACTGACCACCTTTCTCCAGTACCATTCATCACACTACATATGGGTAACAAAACTGGGCCATAAGTAATTTAAATGGAAATTAACATGCACCCCCCCCCCGCATGCTAATTTACCCCAAATTTGAAAATCATTGATTTCTTGTAATGCACAAGTCTATTATCTGGCCTGAGACAGAAGAGGAAAAGATGGTTTATAAGTACAATGTGTCATAGGATTACTCCCCAAAGTTTCAGGTAATTTGCTTTTGAACCTAAGGTAGAGGAATTGGCTGGAGATTTGTCTAATTGTCTAAGGAATTATCTGCACCAAGCATTTTGCCCCAAGTGCTCTACACAGAAATTAAATATCTAATCAAGTGTATTGGCATGGCAGAGTAGAGAGAAATGTGCGAAATAATTCAAATTTCAGAGCAAAGTGGTGGGATGTCAGCTCAAGACTTGAGTTCTCTACACTTCAGTTAAGGTCAAAATCAAATTTGCTCCTTTATCAGTCAGGGCACTTTTTTCTCCTACTCTTTCAAGACCTTAGTTGCTCCTGTGCCAGTGACAAATTGGTCACTCCAGTTCTTCCATTGATTATGGTCATTAACTCATACTTCTTCCCAGGCCATGTCAGTGCATTCAACATTGTCTGTCACTGTCTTCTGCCACTTTTTCCTTGGCCTTCCTACCTTTTTCTTTCATCCATCAGATACCCAATTCTATGCTTGCTTGTAGGTCTCCAATCTTCCATTTAATGTAAATGTCCCAACCACCTAAGTATATTTTGATATTTACTAACAGATCCTGCTTTGACAGCTCCCTTACTGTTGCATTTGTTTTGTCTTTCTATGAAATCTGTGATGGGCAGACTCCGGGATGGGTGTGTGGGGGGGTGTTACCTACCGTCATCTGCCAAGTCTCTACTCCATACAGTAACATTCTCAGTCAATCAGATAGTATAACAGATTATGGTTGGTGCGGAGATCTCCTTTTTACCAGATGTTAATCATCCTTCCAAATATGGTGTTTGCTTTTCGTAATCTCACATGAATATCTTGATTGCAGCCACCTTCAAATGCCCTCATACTCCCCAGATACCAGAACTCTTCTACCTGTTTGTTTGTTTTCTTCTCCATCCATATACACATTTGCATCTGTAGTGAGTTTCCTAACTTCATAAGCTTGGTTTTCTCTGCTTCTACTTTCAGTCCAATTTTTGCTGCTTTCTGTTAAACCTCTGATTTCAGGGCATCATTCCATTCCATGTCATATTTAGTAAACCAATGTTGTTGACAGGGTTGGGTAACTCATCTTTACTAACATTACACCATCAATGATGCTTTTTTATTGCCTGTTTCATCATCCAGTCTTTTGTTAATACAGAGAAGATTGGTGATGATACACACCCTTGGCTAACACTAGTCATAATATCAAATTACTCACCCAGGACTGTATCTGAACTTATTGTGCATCTACTGCCATCATATAAACTCCTTTATGTTGATCATCTTGTCCACTATTTCATAGCCTTTTCTTAAAGTTAAAGTTGATTAAGATGTAACTCTTTTCAATGAGCTGTTGAAGAATAAATATCTGACAACATTGTCTACCTGGATGAAACCCAGTCTGTTGTTCTCATAATATTTCATACACTTCTTTCTTCCTCTTATTCAGTGTAATGGTAGTCAATACTTTACCCAGGATTGAAAGCAGTACAATACCTCTCCAGTTCATGCATTGAGTAATATCACCCTTTTTGGCAATGGCACAATACCATCTTTCTAGTCTTGTGGAACTTGTTCTTTCTCCAATATTTTGTTACAGAGTTTTGTTAGCTGCTCAGTCATTTCACCTTCCACCTTTAGTACATCTGCTTGAACTCTGAGTTTTCCCATGTTTGAGGCCTCTGATGTCTGTTATATTTCCATCTTCTGTTTCTAACTTAACTGTCATTTTTCTTGAACCTGTTTGTAGTCATAAGCTCAGGACAGTTTAATTTGGAAGAGAAACATTCTTTCCATTATGTGGGTTTCATGAATTAAAATGTTTTCAGGCAGATTTCAGAGTTAAACTTCTTCTTTTAACCTTTGTTTTTACATTTCTCAATGGGATGGATTGCAGGGGAAGCGAGGTGGAATGGGTAGAGATCATTCTGAAGATGATGAAGTCAGCTGCTCATTCTGTCTTGTGCTGTTTGTTACATTACATATCTTGTGTCATCACAAAGGCAGACGCTCCCTCTGCTTTTTGTATTTGAAATACCAGCTGTTGCGTGAAGTCAGACACTGTAAATGTTTTAGATTTCTTATTGAGGTTCAGCATATGTAGCCATCCGAATAGTTATGTAAGAACAATTATCTGGCCTTGATGAACAGCTTAAGAGCCAAGTCAGAAAACAAATACATCTGGCTTGCACAATCCAGAAACGTGCTTGGCATAGAAACTGAGGGCCAGATCCTGAGCTGCTGTAAAGCGACGTCAGTAAAGCGATGCTAATTTATACCAGGATCTGGCTCTGAACAACATTTCTTTTGTTGGGATTTTTTGGTCACTAAATCTTTTGAGTTTTATCTTGCACATATCCTAAAGATATGCCTGTTATGGGATATTTTGAAAATCTTTTAGTTAGGTCTAAAGAACGAGGAGTACTTGTGGAGGACTTGTGGCACCTTAGAGACTAACCAATTTATTTGGGCATATTGGTCATATGTATTTGTCTTTTGGAAATCTAGCCCACCATGCTGCTTGTAAAAATAATCTAGATAGGCATGCAGCTGCACTTTTAGTATACCATTAATAAGTATTAAAAAAACAACAACCCTGCATGTCTAAAATTGGTGATCTTTGGGGATGTGGTCATGCAAGCTTTAAAGTAAATATTAAACGTAATTAGTCCAACTTAATGTTTCCTTGGAGTGTTATCTGTTTTAAAGCAATCTATTTTTTTTAGTGATGGACGTCTGTAGGAATCATCCATGTTCCCAGTCAGATTGCTGCATCCAAATATATAGTTAGTCTTTACCCTTATTAGTAAATCATTTTACAGTAGAGCCAGAGACCACCTCAATCTATATCAGGGGCTCCTTGTGCTATGCACTGTACAAACATATAGTGAAAAACAGTCTCTGTCCCGAAGTCCTTGCTGTTGAATATAAGACAAGCCACAACAACTGAGTGTACCAAAGAAATGGACAGAACTGGTGGAAAGGATCTGAGGGCATCAATGACAGGAATATATAGTTACACAGCCTAATAATATGTAGAGCAGGGTGAATACCTGATGTTGCTTCATTGATAATTCCATACACCCAAAAAGTCAAACCAAAAGCAAAATCTTGCAGAATTTTTTTTTAATTGAATCTGGAAAAAAAATCATGTTGAATGAAATATTTTGTTCAAAGGAAACCTTTTGGTTTTGTTTCATCTGTCATTTTGATTTTGACCATGTTTATACAGTTTTGATTTTTTTTTTTTTTTTTAGAAGAAAACAGTCATTTGGAAAGGAATAGTTGTTTCAAATCCAAACATTTAGAAAATGTCAACATTTTTTTTCTTTTTTTGTTTGTTTTTAAACCAAAATAATTTGCTGAAACCAACATGAATTCATCAAAGATTTCTATGCCAACAAACAAGCATTTTTGCCAAAAAATGTTTTAGCCGGAAAACTTCACCCAGATTTAGTTACACCACAGTAGCAGGTTTTGAATCAACTGTACTCTCTGCTTGATCATATGGAATAGTGTCATAATGTAGTGTTAAGTAAATGACTCTTACAAAACAAACTTCCAAACAATTTCAGCTGCAGTTCAGGGTCTAGAGTAGTGATACTTGGACTGAACTCATGAGTTGAAAGTGGCTCTTTAATGTGTCTCCTGTGGCTCTTTGCAACATATGATATTAAAACACTGTGTGATTTAATTATTAACCAATCAGGATGCTTTTACTGTGCTGCTAAACAATTGTAGTTGATAAAATAATACTTGGTCATTTTGCTTAAGAATAATACATATAAAACTAAGTATTTTCCCTGTCATACTGTTTAAATATGAAT
Organism: Trachemys scripta elegans; assembly: GCF_013100865.1. Lineage (NCBI taxonomy): Eukaryota > Metazoa > Chordata > Testudines > Emydidae > Trachemys > Trachemys scripta. The sequence goes on from NC_048299.1 coordinate 102,255,297, forward strand.
ATCTAGTACTATAGTAAATGAAATAATGAATTCACACTACTGTGGCTCTCTTGGGTAATGTTGATTGCTAATTTCACTCCTAACCACTGATGTCTGAGTATCGCTGGCCTATAGTGTAAGTTTGATACGTTCTCATGCTAAATTAGATTTATTTTCTGTTAAAATTTCTTAAATAGAATTTAAGACTTAATTAGTATTGCTAGTGCTAGATGTTGTGCAAAAAAGGTTACCCATCTTCATGCAGAACAGCTTAATACAAAATAACTAACTTGGCTGATTGTCAAAAAGAACTCTTTCCTGTATAGGGAAATTGAGATTTTTGGAAACTTAATTAAAGCCTCCAGTATTTGAATATTAGGCTTTCCTGAGATGTCCAGAGGGGGGGAAATGTTTAATTTTATTTCAGTCTTTTTAAAATCCTTTTGAGCATTTTGATTCTCCTCTCTGAATATGAAAGGTTTCAGGATAAAGGTCCTATCTCTGTGACGTCAATAAACTTAGCTTCATCTTTTTTTGTATTACCTGTAGCCTGAAAATATGGAAAAGGGGAAAACATATCTACAAATCAAAGAATCCATATTTCCCTACATCTCTCTAAGGTTGCCTAAACCCAAAATAAAAAATGTAAGAGGGTCACAAATTGGCTGTTTATGATGAGGGTAAGGTGCCTTGAGCCTTCAAATGATCAACAAAAGTGCTTTCAGAAGTTCAATGGGCTGTGTTACACCCGAAGCCAGGGTATATGATCACAATGGTCACAGCTGGCTGAAAAAAAATCTGACATAGTTATCTTACGTTTGTATCCTGATTTCTTAATAGGTGTCTGTATCTTATCTTTTTTCCCTGAGATCAGATCAGATTTTGCCACTGAATGAAATATTGATTGCCTAACATACTTTAGGTTTACACTTTTATTGCTGAAGAATGATAGATACTCCAACGTGAGTGCAGTACACATACCTACATAACTGATTTACCTGATTAATCAATAGAAAGTTTTTATCCCATCAGTGTGATCCTTATATTGGACCCAATTTGTTCATGCAATTATAGCAATACAGAACTCTCTATGCAGATCTTCCCATGGAAAGCAGGGAGTTAGCTGCCTTCAAGGCACAAGCCTTTCTGGCCCTAGCCATTCGGAGAGCCTTTTGGGAGGTGAAGGACTCTTCAGCTGGTGAGGGGGCTGTGGTCAGGAGTAGGAAGGGTAATGTGCATTCTTTCCTGGACAACAGCAGAAAAATTGGTGTAGCCATAAGGGGAAGATCCAGGCCATATTTGGTTGTGTTAGAATAGAACTGTCAGCAAGAAAGTGCATTTCACATTTGCATTTTTTTTTCTGCTCTCCCATTGCAAGATATACCAGGGATCACCCTGGAAGAATTCCAAGCGCATTTGTTACACAATTTAATTATAAGACATGATAGGTTTATTAAACTTGCTTTGCCTGTATCAACATCTGTGCATTCATTGGGTAGCAAGCCCTAAGAAAAGGAGTAAGATTTGTTGTGCAAAAAGGAAATACATTGTCATAAAATGTTAGACAGGCCTGAATACCCCTTTCATCTCTCTCTTGGATTCTGATTAATAGAAGTGCTATCACTTTACGGTAGAGACTTTAAGCAGGCAAGCCCTTACCAATAATTTTTTTTTTCTTTTTCTTCTCCCTGTCCTGGCTTATTTTTTAGTGTGTGTGTTTTTGTGCAATAGTTTATTTTTCTTTAATTATGCAGATCAGAATTTTTAAAATACTCAACCTTCAAAAAGGTTATCTGTGCAGGTACAAACTTTTGTAGGTATTCTCCAGCTGTATTTTCCCCTTTAAAAAAATCTATTTTACTTTTTTTCCTCCCTCTCCCTGCCTCTTCTCCCCATCCTCCACCACTAATCAGTTTTCTTTTTCTGGTTCTTCTGCACTATGTGTTGCAACCACCATTGGCCATCAAAATGCTAAAATACTACAAAGAATCCAACTAGAAGAGGAAAGCACCAAAGAACTCCAGCCAACTTTGCAACTCAAGAGGTTTGAATATCTTTCCATTAAGGTTTGGCTAAGTAGCCAAATGTTTGGCTTCAGACAGTGATAGTGGCTGTGCAATAATGAAAGGCTTTACATCCCTTACATCCTGCTGGGGCCACTGAATAGTGGACTGATAGGTAGACTGTGCTCCTGAAGATATTTTCTGTAGATTGCAGAATAGGGGGTGGAGAAAGCCATGTATGTCAGAACAACTTTGTGTTGTATTGTAGCATCTGATGCACTTTTTAAAATAACAGTAACAAGTGAAGCAAGTTTGAGTAGCCCCGACACTACAATACAGTAAATCTTCTAGGGGGCTGAACTAGTCACAACCTACTCCTGGGATCAGTTGGTGGAAACACAGGGAAGTCATCTATTTCTGCACCCTTCTCAAGTGTTAAACTTTGTTTGTTGTCATCCACACCTGTGCCAGTCTGGGAGGGGTTGCAAAAAACTTTGGAGGACAGGATAAGAATTTCAAAATGATCTTGATATTGGAGAATCAGTCTGAAATCAACAAGAAGAATTTTAATAAAGACAAGTGCAAAATACTAAGCTTAAGAAAGAAAAAAATCAAATTCTCAAACACAAAAGGGGGAATAACTGGCTAGGCAGTAATATTGCAGGCAAGAATCTCAGAGTTGTAGTGGATCACAAATTGATTATGAGCCAATAGTGTGATGCAGTTATAAAAAAGCCTAATATCCTTCTGGGCATTAACAGGAGTGTCATATGCAAGATACAGCAGGTAACTATCTGGCTTTGCTTTGCATGATTGAGGCCTCATTTGGAGTACTGTCTAGTTTTGGGTGCCACATAGGGTGACCAAATGTCCTAATTTTATAGGGATGGTCCCGATTTTTGGGTCTTTTTTTTTTTATGCTCCTATTACCCCTGTCATAAACAGATAGTTAAGGGTTAATGCCTCTTTTATCTGTAAAGGGTTCAGAAGTTCACCTAGCCTAGCTGACACCTGACCAGAGGAACCAATGGGAGGTCAAGCTGGTTCAAAGGGAAGAAGGGAAGTTCCCTTTGTCTAAGTCAGAGTTTCACTTTGGACCGGAGTGGGAAAGCTTCAGAATTCAGCCTCTTATTAAGTAGTGAGTATTAGTGAAGGAAATAAATAGGTTTATGTTTATTTCTTTGTAACCTGTCTTGTGCAATTAGAGGAATCATCAAATTGGGTATCTGGGTATTCTTTGTGGAACTAAGTTTTTGCCCAGGGGACCATCCTCTGTGTTTGGAGTCTGTTGTCTGTGAGAGTAGCTGGTATGCTAATCTCTCCCAGAGGGTTTTCTTCTACCTTTCTTTTCTTTAATTAAAAGCCTTTTTTTATAACCTGATTGATTTTTTCCTTGTTTTAGGATCCAAGGGGGTTGGATCTGGATCCACCAGGAGTTGCTGGGAGAAAGGAGGGGGGATGGTTAATTCCTCCTTGTTTTAAGATCCAAAGGGTTTGGATCTGTGTTCACCAGGAAATTGGTGAAGTCTCTCAAGGCTATCCAGGGAAGGGAATTAGTGCTTGGGAGTGGTGGCAGCCAGACCAGATCTAAACTGTTAATTGAGCTGGGAGCTTCTCATGCAGGTCCCCCACATCTGTAACCTAAAGTTCAGAGTGGGGAAGGAACCTTGACAACCCTCCACCCCGTCCCGTTTTTTCACATTTGCTGTCTGGTCACCCTAGTGCCACACTTTAGGAAAGATGTGGACAAATTAGAGAGAGTAACAAATGATAAAAGGTTTAGAAAACCTGACCTATGAGGAAATGCTAAAAAAAATGGGCATATTTAGTCTTGACAAACAAAGACTGAAGGGGGGAACTGATAAGCCTTCAAATATGATAATTGTTATGATAATGTTTTATAAAGAAGATGGTGATCAATGGTTTTCCATGTCCACTTTCCATAGGACAAGAAGCAATCATCTTAATGGGTAGCAGAGTTAGATATTAGGAAAAACTTCCAAACTATAAGAGTTCCTACTGGAATAGGTTACCAAGGGAGGTTGTGGAATCCCCATCACTGGAGGTTAAGAACAGGTTGGACAAACACCTGTCAGGGATAGTGTAGGCATACTTGCTCCTGACTTAGCAAAGGGGAATGGAGTAAGAGACCTCAGGGGGTCCCTTCCAGCCCAACTTTTTTCTATTTCTATGATTCAACCATGGGGTATACCCCAAAGCTGCTTAATCTTAAAATGCACTCTGAATCGGCATAGAAATGTTAGCTGATATCCAGATAGCAAGGAATAATTCTGGGAAAGCTTCAGTCAAATTGGACAATGACAATGTTTTTCACAATGCTAACCATTACCTTACTATCTCTTCTACTCTAGGTAAGCACAGTGGTTAAGATTTTTAATGGTTACTCACTTTGGGTAACTCAGGTTCTGAGTGCTGCTCAGGCTGAAAACCCCCTATATAGTAACCTTTTCTCCCAACAAATAAAGACAAAGTCCCCAAACAAATAAAAACAGAACAAAAGACATGGGGGAAAAATAAGCAAACAAAACTGAACACTGTCCCAAGCCGTGTCCCCATACCCTGAAGAGGAAGAAAAGCCAGAAACCTCCATTAGGGAGCTTGTTATTGCCAATCTGTTTTAAATAGAAGACACCCACATATACAGTAGTGGTTGGCATGCAATACTTTAAAGATAAATACATACATGGAGCCTGACCCCCCACACACACACCCCGGAGGAAACTGACAGTTTCCATTGCCTTCAACTGCAACCCTATGTACTCAGCACCTTTAAAAATTAGGTCCAGTTGTATCAAGATTGGAATCCAAATATCAAGGCACCAAAATTAGTGGACACTTGAAAATTTGGCCCTATACTTTAATAAGGCCCATTCACTAAATCCCCTCACAGGAATTTCCTAGTGGTGGAATGGGTATTATGTTTGCTATGAATCTATCATAAAGAAAGCTCTGATCTTGCCTGCCATCATTTTGAAAATTGATTAAAAGACATCCAAAACAGTTTAACAAACCAGAGGAAATTTTTTGTATAATACATAAACGCCACTTTGCTATGGATTTAAAGCCTAGTATTCTATAAATCATTTAAATGTGATTTACTTGGTAAGAGGGAGGAAAGTGTTATATCATGTACTATACAAATGCAGTGACCTTGGAAGATGAACTTTCATGTTCAGTCAGACTTTTAAAATGTTGTTTAACCATGAGTCATTTTCATGAACCCTCTCTACAAATTGACCTAGGGAAAGATGGAGGAGTTCTATTTAGCATAAATGTCAGGCTTCTTTTGTAAGTATGTATAAAGCTACAATTTAACTTCAACTGTAAAATCCAGGAGTAGAATTTAGGGCAGATTTTTAATTCCAGACTTTGCTAAAATCATGTGCAATGTCTTAGGTTTTATATATATATATATATATATATATATATGGAAAGCACTTTTAATCAAACAAATGAGACAATTATAAAAATGTCTTTAGCCATTGGGCATAAGTAGGGCACTACCAAATTCATGGTCCATTTTGGTCAATTTCACGGTTTTAGGATTTTAAAAAAAAACTTAAATTTCATTATTTCAACCTATTTAATCTGAAATTTCATGGTGATGTAATTGAAGGAGTCCTCAACCAAAAAGGAGTTGTGGGCGGGGTTGCAAAGTCACTGTAGTTGAGGAGGGGCGGTTGCTGTACTGCTGGTGGCAGTTTTGCCTTCAGAGCTGGGCAGCTGGAGTGCGGCAGCTGCTGGCCGGGAGTCCTGCTCTGAAGGCAGAACCACCGTCAGCAGCAGTGCAGAAGTAAGTATGGCATAGTATGGTATTGCCAGCCTTACTTCTCCACTGCTGCCTGCAGAGCTGGGCCCTCAGTCAACAGCTGCCACTCTTCAGCTGCCCAGCTCTGAAGGCAGCAGCGCAGAAGTATGAGTGGCATGGTATGGTATTGCCACCCTTACTTCTGCTCTGCCGCTGGCGGGGCACTGCTTTCAAAGCTGGGTGCCTGGCTAACAGGCGCTGCTCTCCAGTTGCCCAACTCTGAAGACAGCGCAGAAGTAAGGGTGGCAATACCACAACCCCCCTAAAATAACCTTGTGACGCCCCTGCAACTCCCTTTTGGATCAGGACCCCCAATTTGAGAAATGCTGGTCTTCTCTGTGAAATCTGTATAGTATAGGGTAAAAGCATGGACAAGACCAGATTTCATTGGCAGGAGACCATATTTCATGGTCCATGATGCGTTTTTCATGGCTGTGAATTTCGTAGGGCTCTAGGTATACGTCTCAAGAATGACAGCTATAGATATGAATGATATTTTTAACATCATAATCATGGATTCTTTTTCTACACTGCCTGGGATATTTATGCAACCATGACTAAGGAAAAGCCAGAGTTTCTCCTTACTCCAATGCTCGCTGTGGAATGTTAGTACTTCTCTCAGGCTGAATAGCAATAATATACTTTTATCTGGCAAATTTATTTTTCAGTTTGCTATGACTAGTTGTAGTCTCCTTTTTGGCATTTGGAACCACTTCCAGAAATGGTTGTGATGTTACTTGTTTATGAGATTTTAAAATGACTTTAAGGCTACCTCTACACTAGAGACCTTACAGCGGCACAGCTGTACCATGTAGCTGTTCTGTGCTGACAGGATAGAGCTCTCCCACTGACATAGTACTGTCCACACTGGCGCATCTGCTGGTGTAACTTATGTCTGTCAGGTGTGGGTTTTTTCACACCCCCAAGTGACATAAATTTTACCAACAAAAGTGCTAGCAATGTCTTAAATACTATATAAAGGCCTATCAAAACTGTATGAATTTTTCTTAAGCAGATACTGTTATCAGAAGTCTTTCCATTGACCTAGATATTTCTCTGTCTAGGCATTTCTACCACACTCAGCACTATCTCAGGCACTCAGCATAGTGCTATCACTTTAAAAGCTTCCTGGGTCAACATGCCACATTTAGGCAAACATAAAATCTCATCTCACAATCTTAAATTACGTAGAATTCTAAAGAACACTAGCTATTTTTGCATGTGTAAAATTTGTTTTTATATCACCAAGCCCATTGGACTATTCAGAATGATTGATTGAATCCAAAATGAGAATTGGGATTTCTTACCTGTAAGGAACCTTATGGTTTCTGCATTCCACCTCAGGGGACAACAGTGTTTTTAAGGAGACAACACCATATTTTGTTGTTCTTCAGTATAATCTTGGGGAACAAATACAGTGCCTTCAGATATGAATGGACCACTCCCATTGAGGCCAATGGGAACTACCAATGGAAATGTATTATTCTGAGCTGGATTAAACCTTGTTCTGGGTTGAATAAAAACCTCATTGAAATTGATGTGTGAACACTCCCTTCATTTAAGATGGTTGTGAGACAGTTAAGGGGCCCCACCTAAAACAATATCTAATAGAGCATGTCCAGGAGTTTTGGATTGCATGGGCAGAAGAGCTTTCGCTGAGTATTGCTTTGGGTAAATGTGTTTTGGGGGCAGAGGGACAGGGGAAGGGCAAACACTCAAACTAAGACAACAGAAGAGAGAGACAGGTAAAAATCAAGTAAGCTAAGCAGCAGCCTGTGAACACTATATGATTTTGGAAAAGCTAGACGGAGTTTTGGGGTCTGTTGACTAAGGAAGCTCAGGGCTGCGTCTTTTTTGTTGCTGGTTTCTCCTGTGTTAGGAGAAGCAGGACTTTGTTTATTTCTTGTAAATAAACAAGATTGCATCAAAGAAAACACCAGAGTCCATCATTGTTGACTTCCAACTAGAATATCTCTGGGGCCCTGAAATTTGACTAATCATTCAGCTCAAAAATTGGCAACATTATCTATCTAAAGGGTTAAGTGAGACTTGAGTGGTATATAATGCTGAAAAAGTGAGGGTTTTAAGTTAAAACTAATCACAAGTCTAAACTTTTTTAGACATAATCATGCAAGTTATATAACTTTTGGTAGAGTTTATACCTCATTTGTGTCAACAGTTTAATATGGTGACAAATTACATTTTAAAGTCTAGGGTTTATTTTATTTGAAATAGTCTTTTTCAGCAGATGGTTAGTTCTAGTAACTTTCATATTCACACTCTTATGTTTGTAAGAGATCCAGCTGCTAGCTGATAGATTCAGCAGTGAAATATTATCATGTGTGATATAATTGCTTATGTGCCTTGAAATAAACTTCAGGAACCATCAACACAATTATTTCTCACTCTGAACAAATTAAAGTGATAGCAATTTTTAAAAGTGACAGTTGCATGCTGAGAATTATTCATAAAGTCTGTCTTATGTGATAGATATTTCTACTTCATTAGGGCCTGAGTCAGGGAAGCACCCTATCCCAGAAGGGTGCTTAACCACACATTTAAAATTAAGTATGTTCTTAAGTCCCAAACACATGCTTGCCTGAACTGGGGCCTTAAATTGTGTATAGTATGAGGTTAGGTGAAGTCTGAGTTTCTGTTGATTATCCTGAAACAGTGGTTTTGTATCCTGGGAAATTTCCCCAAATCTGGGAATTTTTGAGTAAAATACTTTGAATGAAAATTCCCAATTTCCCAAGTTGAAAAATTTTACTCACAAATTCCCAGGTTTTGGGAAATTTCCCAGGATATGAAATCACTGTAAAAAACTTTATCTGGGAATTTTTCACCAGATTTGGGAAATTTTTAGTGCTAGGTTGGGAAAAGTTGGCATCACGATATAGAAGCACTGTCCTGAAAAGGTGCTTCTCTTTTTCAGTAGTAAGAATTATATTTAACAGCAGCGCTTCCTGAACTGTAACACATGGACCATGGGTGGCTCACAGAGCATTAGCTGTTGGCCATTAGAAAGCTGGCTGATCACCTGGTCCCCTGTCAAACTGTCTTGAGTGGGCTCAAGCCCTTCAGTGCCAACCTCAAGGCAGACTGTTTGGAGTTTTTGCCCTAGTGCTTACCTTCTATAATTAGATTTCACTAACCCAGTAACAAGTGTGAACTCATAAAGACCTATAACAATCTTTCCATGGAGTTGCAGACATTCCCCTTGGGCACTTCAGTCTATGTGATAGATGGTCACTTACACCGAAAATCACAACAATATTCAGGTTACTCCCAGTCCCAAAGGACCAGTCACTTACCCCAGGTCAATTGTGTCTCAGATCTCAAACCAAAGACAATTCCTGTACCTAATCCTGTAATAAATTAACTAAAGATTTATTAACCATGAAAAAGAAATGAGTTATTTACAAAATTAAAAGAGGTAAACATACACACACAACAGTCTTGGATTTAAAAAGGTAATATAAGCAGCTTTATATGTCCTTTTGGGCTGGCCATGCCAAGAAGCATTTGGATCTCTTGTGTTTAGAAATCTTTGCCCCTCAGAGTCTAGAAAGCATGAAGATCCAAGTTGCTCCTTGTAAAGGATTTTTATCCCCTTCACTCCATAATCCAAGCTGATGGAATGAATTCATACACAGGTCTTCCTTTCCGGGAGGGAGTGAAGAATGCAATCAACAAGGTCTCTGTCCTTGGATGCTACATAATGCCTCATTTGCTTTCTTGTATGCAGGGTGAGCACTTTGCCTTAATCAATTTTTTTCTTCCCCGTTTTGTGAGTTTTATAATGTAAACATTCAATATAGCTTTATACCATGGGATACAGCGGTTAAGTGAGATTAATGAATGCAGCATCCTACACTAGTCATAAGGTCTAGACACCAAACACATTCTAACAATACTAACACAAAGATAAGCCAGACTGGTTTCCAGCAGCTGGACACAAGCAGAGCTGTGTCAGTGTTCAGTGAGGCCTGGAACCTTGGCATGAGTTGGTACCTGGTCTGCCCGCATCACAAGTTCCACTAATGTCCAGATGCTGAACCACATTAAAAGATGGCAGCAATGCATGACTGTAAGCAATTGCTGTTGCTGCCACTGGGAAACTATGCAATTGCACACTGCGGGGGGAATAAGAGGTCCACAAATCAGAATGCGGTGGCTGCCACTAAAAGGCAACATTTCCCTCAAGTTACCTTACCATGTTGTCTGACATACCTCAGTTACTTTTGAGTATAGTTAAACTATTGTATTTCAGAAACCATTGTGTGGTAAGTCTGGGTATATGCTGAAAGTTTCATGGCAACCACTATATTTTTCATTATTGGGGAATTTTCCCCCTTCTAGTACTTGAGGCTCATTATTTGTCCACACCAGTTAATATCACAAACAAAGGGCCACAGAAAAAGCTATGGCTATATCACATTGTCTGCTCACTGCACCAGAAGCTGCTGCCTCTTTCAAATAATGGACTTCATACTTGAAATGTCTAGAGACCTAATCCAGTCCCCATCAAAATCCATGGGATTTTTTCCATCAATGGGAGTTGAATTAGGACCTAAGCCTGAATTTTTAGTCAGATTTAATTCAAGACCTGAATTTATTGGACTTATCTGACCATCAGTTAAATGAAAAGGGTCTCTGTATGAGCCCTTCTATGACTACACCTGTAATTTACTCTTCAAGATAGGAGAGAGCACATACTTCTGAATTTTGATCCTTTGTGACTTTTTTTTTATTCTTCCTGACAAGAGAAATTCATAGGCCCTAGGATTTGTCCTCAGCCAAGGCTCATTAGTTTTCAAAAGAGGCAGAACTGACACTTGGGTTACTAGCATAATGCTAACAGACAAGCTAAATCCTAATGCTGGAGGAGGAATTGTCAATTAAGGCTAAGTGGTTTAGAATAAGAGTGCTGTCCCCAAAGCAATCATGTTTAGGCTCAACGGGTTTTGATAGAAAGACTGTCCCTGGGCAGCCATTTTCCCTTTTCTGGCCATTCATGGGAAGATGAGGGGCTAAGATAACAGCATAAATGTTAAAGGTAGTAGTGGGTAAGTCATCTATTACCCTTTTGGCTGGATAATCCGTCATTAGGGACTTGTGCCTGAATACACAAAGGTACCTAATCCTTGTTTTGGGACCACTGCGATTCACAGGACTCCCACGGAACCCCATAGGCATCTTAACTTAGCATCTAACTTTTTATATTAAAAGTTCTGTAGGGTCCTATGTTTCTGCTTCTGTATTCCTATCTTCCACGTAACACCCACTGCAATTCAAAAACCAAAGGAAGATCTGCAGGGACTGATCTGGTAGGCATGCTCGGGGCGGGGAAGAAGGAGGCCGATGATGATGCCCTTCCTCATAACTTTTAGCCCAGTAGCTAGGATACTCGCTTGTGGTGTGGGAGCACTGGCTCAAGTCGTCCCCTCTCCCCCACCCGAGGGGAAGAAGGGATCTGCCACACCTAAGGTGAGCGCACAGCATGTCAATGCCTAACTCCTTTTGTGCATTCAGGATTAATTTCCTAATTAGGAATATTTCCCATATGGCTTTAATCCCCCAAAAGAAATTCCTGAGAGCTTCTTGTATCTGATTACTTCATTCCTTTACCAGGATCCTGAACATTTGTCATTCGGACGGCCAACCTGACAGCATACATGCAACCATCAGAATGCAGCATTGCTTAGCCAAGCTATACTTAACTCTCTACACCTTTCCTTGCAAGCCAGTCTTTTCAATTCTCTAACCATCTTTGTTGTGTATTTTGAAATCTCTCTCCAACTTTTGTATCACTTCAACTAAGTGTCAAGAACTGAACACAGTATCCGAGGAGTGGGTGCACCAGACACTTTTAGAGGGACTATAATGTTCCTTTGTTGTGATTTGCCTATGCAAAGATTGGACTTTTTTGAGGTCATGTCCAACTTGCTGTCCACAATCACAGCAAAGTCTCTTGGTATTACTGCTTTCCCATAATATCATCTCAGTTCTAGATCATATATGTAGATGTTAAGGAAGGCCAAATGTAAATGTAGTCCCTTGTTTATGCCAATATCCAAGTTGATATACTGCTATCTATCAGTAATTTGTATTTATGTTCTTTCAGCCCAATTCAGGTGCAGTGTTGATATCTAAGCTAATTTTGATTAATTATGAGTAAGATTTTCATGACATAATCAACTGTTGTACTGAAGTTCCAATATTACATTTAGCATTTTACCTTCATCTACTAATTTTGGACGTACTCAGAATAAGCAATCAGATGTGGCTGGCAAGAGATTATGCTCGATGAACCAATGTTGATTATTGCTCAGAGCTCCATTATCAACTGAGTGTTTTGTTTTGTTTTGTGTCTTTTAGGGGGAGGCTCTCAATATTTGTTCCATTATTTTACTGGGAACAGAGGTTAGACCAATAAGTGGCTGGATCACTCTTTTTTCCATTGTTGAATATTTGTCCTACATGTGCTTTCCTCCCCTCTTCCCACAATATTCACTTTCAGGTCAGCACTGCTAGTAAAGCCTGATGTGAGAGCTGTGCCAGCACATGGGTGCGAAGAATACAAACCACCCTGCACTGCAGGAGAGCACATTTACTTTAATTTCACAACTTTTTGTTTGTTTCTTCTGTGACGTGAGGTCTATAAAATTCTTTACAGTGGATAGGCAATTAATTTCTGCTTATCACACTGATCATAACTTATCTTTGGCTCCCACTAATCTGTTTTTTTTTATGTTCATCCTTTATTCATCCATCATTCTTCCATTTAGATTATAAGGTCTTTGGGACAAAAGACCATCTCTTCACTCTGTATGTACAATCCCTAGCAAAATGAGGCCTGGATCTTTGATTGTGACAGCATCTAGAGGCCACAATTCTTCTTCTGCTGCTACTAAGAATGGAAAGATAGTAACGAGGGATGTAATGGAGCAAATATGTTTACTGAGGGAGTGCTTTATTATGAATGCCCAGGAAGTAGCACAATTGGGTCAGCGTGATTTCCAGAAATAGTGAGCCTTGTAGTATCAACTCTTCAGGTAATGTCCAGCACAAGTCTGTGAGAGGAGCAGAAAAATGGTTGAGGTTGCACAGAACTTTGGGACTGGAGTTTTCCCTAGTAGGGGAAGGACATGGTAATTCACTGTCCCTTCCTCTGTCCTTATGTATCCTACCATGTTTGGAAGGCTGAAACAGAAAAAACGGTGTCTCACAGAGGTGGGAAGATGAGTGTGACTGAAGTGGGATAAGTCTTCTGCCACTTTTATAGATGAAGCGATGTCAGAGAAATAGTACAGTAATGAAGGAAAGTGGCTAAGCAGGACCTGCCTAGCAAAGGTGCTGCAGTGGAGTCTGCATGAGAGAGGAGTAGGTCCTCTATTTGTCCCTCTTAGGGAACTCTTAGGGAATCAGATGAAATAAATAGTCGTGAAATATAACAGTGGCGATTACTGCATTTAAAAAAAAAATAAAAAAATTAATAAAAAAAAAGCCTGACAGCAGTGGTCATCTTTGGTCCCTTCTTTAGAACCAGAAAAATCTCTCAGCTCTTCTAGAAGCTTCCTTTTCACTGGTGTAAAAGCAAATCTGAGCAAAAATGAGGCTTTTAAACCTTCTTCTGAACAGCCAAGATAACCACCCAAAATGGTGAGCGAGAGCTTGGGGTCTGACAGATGTTTAGGCCCTGATTTTCAAAAGGGCAAGAACTCAAGATATGCACACAATTACATGACTAATTTAAGCATGCAATTATTGTAATTACATTTGCATATGCAAATTAGATGCCTGTAAGCATTTGAAGCAGTGACTGTTTTTTGATACTTATATCTTAAACATAACTGAGTACTTTGTCAGGGCTTAACAGATACTACAATAATTGGCTGCTACTTCATGCAATGTGGGTATTTGTGCACACAGCCATTATAGGAGGAACATGCATTAAGTTTAGCTTACAATTGCGTAGCACCCTGTACGTCTGCCCTTTTGAAAACAGCAGGCTCTTTAAGGGACAGCACTGAAATGAGACTAAGGGCACGTCTACACTGGCAAAGTTACAGTGCCGGCAGTTACAGCGCCACTCAGACAGCACTGAAGGGAAACAGCTGTTGTGTGTTCACACTGTCAGCTGCCTGTGCAATAGCGTGTTCACACTTGCAGCGGTATTCGGAGCGGTGCACTCTAGACAGCTATCCCACAGAGCACCTTTTTCTCTTCTGCCGCTAAGACTTGTGGGAAGGCGGAGGGAGTCATGGGGCATCCTGGGTCCTGTTCCAATGACCTGTGATGCATTGCTTCACATCCCAGAAATCCCTGTACTTCCGTCCACGTTTGGCGCCATCTTTCAATGGTTTGTATACTGCGTGCCCTGCCTCCTCGGGCTGCAGGAATGGATCCTGAACTGTTGACCAGTATGCTGCTTGCTCTGAATAACACGTCACAAGTGGCAGTGGAGTTATTCCTTAAACTGCAAAGGCAAGAGGAGTGCGACATTGATCTCACCACGCGTAGTAGCTATGACACAAGATTGCTTGTGACATTCACGGAGGTGCTGACCACAGTGGAACACGGCTTTTGGGCTCGGGAAACAAGCACTGAGTGGTGGGCTCACATTGTGATGCACATCTGGGACTGTGTGATGAGCTCACCCCAGCCCTATGGTGCAAGGACACGAGAATGAGAACTGCCTGTCATTGGAGAAGTGCATGGCAATTGCACTGTAGTAGTTAGCTACTCCAGACTGCTACCGATCGGTCGCTAACCAGTTCGGAGTGAGAAAGTCGACCGTTGGACTTGTGTTAATGAAAGTGTGCAGGGCCATTAATCGGATCCTGCTCCGAAAGACCATGACTCTGGGCAATGTGCATGACATTGTGGATGGCTTTGCACAAATGGACTTCCCTAACTGTAGAGGGGCGATAGATGGCACACATATTCAAATTCTGGCACCAGACCACCTAGTCACCAAGTACATTAATCACAAGGGATATTTCTCAATGGTTCTCCAGGCACTTGTGGATCACCGTGGACATTTCACAGACATTAACACAGGCTGGTCCAGAAAGGTCCATGATGCACGCATCTTTTGGAACACTGGCCTGTTCAAGAAGCTGCAAGCCGGGATTTTCTTCCTGGATCAGAAGATCACAGTAGGGGGAAGTCAAAATGCCCATTGTGATCCTGGGAGACCCCATGTACCCCTTAATGCCATGGCTTATGAAGCCATACACGGGGCAACTTGACAGCATCAAGGAGCGGTTTAACAACAGGCTGAGCAAGTGCAGAATGACTGTTGAGTGTGCTTTTGGCCGTTTAAAAGCCCACTGGTGATGCCTCTATGGGAAGCTGGACCTGGCCGATGACAATATTCTTATGCTTATAGCCACATGCTGTACGCTCCATAATATTTGTGAAGGGAAGGGGGAAAGCTTCACTCAGGGCTGGACTGCAGAGGGCTCAGCACCTGGAGGCTGAGTTTGAACAGCCAGAGACCAGGGCTATTAGAGGGGCACAGTGCAAGGCCATACAGATCAGGGATGCCTTGAGGAAGAAATTTAAAGCTGAAAGACACTAATATTTGTTGCTATGCTTGGGATTGCAGAGCTTGTAATGCTAGGAGGTGATTGGTGCACATGATGCAATAAGGGGGTTTAACATAATTATATGTTGCTTTGCAATGCTCTTTTTGCTTTCGATTAATAGAATAAAGATTGCTTTCAAACCAACACAATTATTTTATTAAAAGACAACAACTGGAGGAGAGAGTCAAATGAAAAAAAATACATCTGCGGGGATTGGGGAAGGGAAGGTCCCAGGAGGAGGAGGGGTCCCAGGATGACTAAAGATTTGTGTAAGTCTAGGGATCGTATCTAACCTTCTCCTTTGGAGTACAATGCAGCAGCCAAACTGCAGAGGGACACAGAGTGTTGAGTCCAGTGGGTAGTGGGAGTCCACAGTGCTGGACTGTGGGGGGGAGGAGTCGAATGCTGCGGGTAGAGACTGGAGCCAGGAGGTTGATAAGTTTGTGTTGGCGGTGTCTGGGGGGAGCATGGGAAAGAGTTTTGCGACAGTGGCTGCAGGGGAGGGCAGGTGCAGAGCTGCTCAGTTTGAAGAACTAGTATCACCTGGAGCGTGTCTGCTTGACGCGCCATAACGTTTAAGAACCACTCCATGGCTTCATTCTGGCATGCTGCATTCTCCTTTCAGGACCTCTTCTTGCTATCCCGCCACTCCTTCAATTCCTGTTTCTTGGCGGCAGAGTTCATCATAACCTCATGCAGAAAGTCCTCCTTAGTTCTTTGTGGCCGCTTTAAAATTCTGTGCAGCCTCTTCAGCTGCTGATAACAAAGAGGGAGGCTGGGCTCCCAAGGTCATCTCTGTGAAGTTTAAATGCAACATTTTATAGAAGCAGTATTGTTTGCAACACAGACAACACTGATTCAGTGTTTTAAAACACAGCCAGTACTCACAGTCCTGTAACTAACTGGCTGACCCCAGACAAGCACACATGAACCACAAGACCCCCAAAATGGTGAGTGGCTTCAGGGGCAGGTAAATCACTGTCCCCAGACCTGCTGTATACTGGGCATGTGGCTCTTTGGGGGGAAGCCAGCACTGTAGAAGGGGGCCGGATAATCATTCTTGTCCCCACACTTTCCACAGGATGTGATCATTATGGAAGATATCTCACTGCTGAGGGTGAGCAGGGAATCAAGGGAGGGTCTTCTCCAAGCCTGCAGCTTCTGTCCTAGCCCCTATGCAGCTCGCCTCTGTGCAATAATGTCTCCCTTCCCTCCGTGACAGCACAGTGGCACAGGAAAGTTACTGTTAATGGGGCAAGAAACTAAGCAGCTCTGCTGAAGAACCTGCAGCAGCAGATTGCCCAGTATCTCCACAAGAGTTTCCTGGAAATCTCTGAGGGAGATTCCCATGAAGTGAAGGAGTCAATCAACAACCTGTTCCACCACTCAGACTAGGCATGCGGTGGGATACAAGCCTTCTTTTTGCAACCCTTCTGCCTTTCTGCCCTCAACAACTCACTTCAGAGATTCCCAAAATTCCCAGAGATCCACTTACCAGGGGCCTTCTGTCCTGTTTCTGCTTTGCCAGTCTCCAACAGCTGTGACTGGCTAGGCTCCTCTGGGGTAGAAAAGAGCTCCTGGCTGCATGCAGCTCTGGCCTCTGAGTCATCCTCTGTCTCTGGGTCCCCCTCCACATTCTCATCCAAGATCTCCTGCTTCTGGCTTTGTCCACTCTCGACTGGCATGTGAGCCAATGAAGTATCCACAGGGGCCGTCGCGGTGGAGGTGGGGTCGCTGCTGAGTATTGCGTCCAGCTCTTTGTAGAACTGACAGCTCTTGGGCTCAGCACCGTATCGGCAGTTTGCCTCCCGTGCCTTGTGGTAGGCGTTCCGCAGCTCCTTCACTTTGACCCTGCACTGCAATGTGTCCCAGTCATAGCCCTTTTCTATCACACATCTAGAAATCTGTCCATAGGTATCATAATTCCGAAGGCTGGAGTGCAGCTGTGACTGCAGTGCCTCCTCGCCCCAAATGCCGATGAGGTCCAGCAGCTCGGCATTGCTCCAAGCGGGGGATTGCCTGGTGCATGGAGCAGGCATGGCCAACCTGAAAGATGCACTGAGACCCTGTTTGCTCGGTGATGCGTGCAGTGAAGAGGATTTTCAAATTTCCAAAGGAATTTACGGGGTGGGAATGACGGTTGGTCACCTGAGGGCAGGGCAGTAGAGGTCAAACTGATGACCAGAGAGGTGAGAACAGGCATTGTGGGACACCTCGCAGAAGCCAATCGCAGCACTGTAATCACCACGGTGTTTACACGGGCATCGCAACGCTGTAGCCCTGGTGCAGAAATCTGTACGCATCTCGTCGGGGTGGTTTTTTAAAGTGCTAAAACTGTGCAGTTTCTGCGCACTACATGGCTTGGCAGTGTGTACACCTCGGGAGTTACAGCGCAGAAATTTGCCAGTGTAGACAGGGCCTTAGTGGGCTTACATTTTCCCTGTGTCTTTAATATAATAAAGTCATGACATGACAGATATTAGTTTGCACTAGTGAAATATGAGTCTTCAGTGACAAAGCTGGGAGTATGAATTTTTCAGTAGATGACAGTGGAATGTTTATATACATCACAATGAATGGTAATGTATTTTAAAATTTGATATGTTAAAGGGGTTATTTTGAAGGGAGATGCAGTCCACTGATCTCTTATGCCCTCAGTATTGTAGGCCCATTTGTATATAGTTATATATCAGGTACTTAATGTCTACAGAGCAAACATATAATTGAGAGATCTAAAATCTGGACCAAAATATCTAAAATAGAGTAGTGAAAAAGCAAATTGATAAAGCTGAATAAAGCAGCACACAATTGAGTGGTTCAGACGAGTTCCTGAGCCATTTTGCATAGAATCCATGAGACTGTGGACACCTTATTGAAGAAAGACAATGGGTAGATATCAAATGTGTTAAAACTTAGTCAAATATTTTTAATTAATAAAATAGTTAATTTTAATTAATTAAAATCTTAAAATAATAAGATAAATAAAATAGCATGAGATTATCACACATGATTTTAAAATGAATTTTAGAGTATTTACATATCAGAGTGGGATATGTTGATATCAAATTGTGACCTCCATCTTGTATTGTATGCTAACTCTTTTCTAATTTCACCCAAGGCATGTTATTGTAATGCACTGCAGATGAGTGCTCTGTCCAGGAAGAACACTTGACACCTAATTGAAGGAATGTCAGTGAGAAGCCATTACAAAGAAATCTCTTATGTTTGCCCAAACCCATGGAACAATGGATTTCCTACACAAGGGCACCATCATTGCTGATGGATCTGCAGTCTCTCAGCCTAGATCGGGGTGGGCAAACTTTTTGTCCCAAGGGCCACATATGGGTATGGAAATTGTATGGCGGGCCATGAATGCTCACAAAATTGGGGGTTGGGGTGTGGGATGGCTCTGGCTGGGGGTGCGGGCTCTGGGGTGGGGCTAGGGATGAGGGGTTGGGAGTTCAGGAGGGTGTTCTGGGCTGGACTGAGGGGTTCGGAGGGCCGAAGGAGGATCAGGGCTGGGGCAGGGGGTTGGGGGCATGGGAGGAGTCAGGGGGCAGGCTCCGGGTGACGCTTACCTCAAGCAGTTCCCAGAAACAGCTGCATGTCCCCCCCCCTCCAGCTTCTAAGCGGAGGTGCAGTCAGGCAGCTCTGTTCACTGGCCTGTCCGCAGGTGCTGCCCCTGCAGCTCCCATTGGCTGTAGTTCCCAGCCAATGGGAGCTGTGGGGGTAGCGCTTGGGGCGGGGGCAGTGTATGGAGCCCCCTGGCTGCCCCTACATGTAGGAGCTAAAGGGGGGACATGCTGCTGCTTCTGGGAGCCATGCAGAGTGGGACAAGACTCCTCCCCGGCAGGAGCTCGAGGGCCGGATTAAAATGGCTGGAGGGCCGGATGTGGGCTCTGGGCCGTAGTTTGCCCACCCCTGGCCTAGCTGCATAACAAATGGAGAGAGACTGTATTTAAGCTAATGCTTCTCTGAATGGTGAGGGGGGCACCCATCCCCTCAATAACCAGTGAGCTTGTAGGAATGGGAGGGCAGGAGGGACTCTGCCTATCTGGAAATGCCAACAGACCTCTGACTCACAGAAGAGGTGAAATTAAGTATGGGGAGGGTACATCTCATGACTTCTGGTATTTTCATAGATCTGTAGCCCTCAAGTACCTTAAGAGTAAAGTCACTGTGGATAAGATACTCCTTTGTTAATCCCCTGTGTTCCTTGCTTTCTTGCCATGATGTCCCCAAAGGGGTTGAACTAAAGCCGAAGTGCCCACAGCTAAGTGGAATTCTGAGGGAGTGTGTGCAAGTGACTGGGAGGGCTTGGGCAGTCTGAGGCACGGGTTTTGGAATTTAGGGTAGATGGATTATAGACACCCCAAGGAAAGTCTTAGACAAGGGGTCTGAGCCATAGAGCTAGAAAATGTGACTAGACTCCGTCCAGACCCAATGGGCTTAGAAGCACATGGGACCCAGCTGTTCATAGACCCTAGGGCCAGAAGGGACACTACACTAGTGATACACTAGTTTGACCTCCTGGATAGCACAGGCAATAGAACTTCCCCAAAATAATTCCTAGAACTTAACTTTTAGAAAAACATTTACAAATTGTCAGTGATGGAGTATCCATCCATTAAATTGTTCCAATGATTAATTACTCACTGTTTAAAAATTAATGGTTTATTACCAATCTGAATTTGTCCATCTAGCTTCAACTCCCAGCCATTTGATCATGTTATACCTTTTTCTGCAAGATTGAAGAGCCCATTATATGTTCCCCACATAGGTGGTTACAGACTTTAATCAAGTCACCCATTAACCCTCTCTTTGTTAAGCTAAATAGATTAAGCTCCTTGAGTCTATCACTAAAAGTCCACTAGCAACAAACTGGTGTCTGTACAGTGTGATACTTAGCAAGGCTATGACACCATCATTCACAAAGTCTCTGTGCCCCAGAGTGAATTGACTTAGCCTCCTTAAAGGCTTATCAGGAAGATAATAGTACTTGAAATCCATGTAACAGGTGCAGCCTAGCAGCTTTCAATGTAAGGTACATTCTGTTCCTAGTTGGACCATCTGTGTAGGGAGAAGGTACCTCATTCTACTTAGCCATTCGCTCTTTGGCCTATTTCTTGAGATTGCTTATAAGGGTGCCAGTTTTGGTGGAAGCTAGAGTTTATGGACTTGACATCAATGCTAAAGCTCCTATTCCTTCTTTGGTGAAGGATTAGACTCCGTAGACATCTGTATCCTCCATGGCTGGCACCATGGACTCATTGCACATATAGCATTGAAGGAACATTAGGTGGTCATGACCTACAGCCAAAATCATTACTGTTCTCAAAAGTACCCAGATACTGTAGATTTCTGAAATGTGTATAAGCATATTATCATGCCAGGTCTGATGTCAGGAGTAACACTGTACTGCTTCAATGTTTTCTTTTATAGCAAAGCTGCTAAACCCATTAATCATTCCAAAACCAAACGAGAAACCAAACCGATTAATGAATGTGGGAGTACAGGAACAGACTGGACAATTTTTTATTTATTTTCAGACACCTATCTTGCAGAAGATTTCACATTTGTTCAATCATTGTCTCATGACAAGAATTATGTTTTACATACCAATATAAATAGTAGTTTAGACTGGGACTTGTGAATTTACACATTTAAATCAGAGACCCTAAATAAATCTGAAGCAGCAACCCACAGCAGAGTGAAATTTGTGCTTGGCTTAGTGATACAGTATGGGAACACACAAGAAGGAGAACTATGATGGCATGCATGTGACAAGCATAAGAAATGGAAATTCAACCTGACAAGTATAACATTTCCAAAGGCAGCAAATATCATGGGGTAAGGACTTTAACCCTTATTAATAGCTAAGAAGAAAACATAATTTGAAGGACTTCCTGTAAGTTTTATCTTCCATCATTAGCAGCCTCTAGGCACTACTGTAATACAACTGATAAATATGACTGCTGTTTTCTTGCACCTAAAGATCATACAGTACCAAACTTTCTCTTTATAGGTTTTCATTCATGCTGTACCTCAAATGCTTTTTAGAGTTTAATAACACAATCACAGAGATGAAAGGTGTATAATAGCAGAGGAAGAGAAATGAAAATGTATGAGCTAGGGATAAAGGAAATATTTTCAGATGACAGCTGAAAAGTGAC
Source organism: Trachemys scripta elegans (assembly GCF_013100865.1). NCBI lineage: Eukaryota > Metazoa > Chordata > Testudines > Emydidae > Trachemys > Trachemys scripta. The sequence goes on from NC_048299.1 coordinate 102,276,877, forward strand.
AGCAAATCAATGGGAAGGAGAGCTACACATGAAAGCTGTTACTCAGGGCAGGAGCAAATAAGGATTTTACCCTTTCTAATTCAAAATACATAAAACATATGTCCTGACCCTAAATAACATCTATTATTGACATAGTTCTTTACATCTTCCTAGTCTTTCACAGAAGAATGGGCCAGATCCTCAGCTAGTGCTAATCGTCCTAGCCCCATTAACCTCAATAGAGCTAGGCCAGTTTAAATCAGCTGAGGATCTGTCCTTAACTAATTAATTCACACATCCCTCTGTGAAATAAGTAGATGCTATCCCCATTTTACAGAGGGATACACCGAGGCAGAAATTATTTACCCAGGATAACACAGAAAATAAATGTCAGAGCCAGAATTAGCCAGGACTCCTGCTGATTTTCAACCCTGTGCTCATTACTCAGACCATATCTCCTCCTGAAGTCCTCATCTGGGGGGGCGGGGGCGTGGAATCCCATTCAATTCTGCATAAGTGTCAAGAATAAGGCTACAGTGCAGGTTAGACGTCAGTAATTATTTTCAGTGAATAAAGTAAAACATCTTTTCTTTAGAAGTTCACATTTTTCTTCACACTTTTTTTAGGTTCAGAAATCTTCCCCAAGTACATGTAACAGTGATTATTGAAACCTACCATACTACATTAGACTCCTAGGGGAAATATTAAAAAAAACAAGAGCCTCCAATAAAACGTCAAACACTAACTGATGAATGTGCATGAGCCTCAACCTACATTTTTTTCCAGAACACTGTCCCCATGTGGTGCCCCAGAAAGCAAATGGGGATTGAGTCATTGAATATCTTATTACAATTTAAAACAAGTAAGATCTTGCTCCCTACTCACCCTCAACCTTCAAGTTCATCCTCTCAAAATACACACACACACAAATTATGCAGGCTTTTATCAGTGTTAGCACTGATACATTTACTGCAAAAGTAATGGTAAAACGTGTAAGGCGAGTCACCTCAAAAGACTGAAAAGCTGAAAGAGTTGAGGGACTAGGACATCGAGAAAGGAACACTTGCACAGAGAAAGGGACAGAAAAAAATTGAGAAGGAAGAAAGTGGCCAGTAGAAAAAGGTCTGAGTGCAACAGTAAAACAGGAAGAATAGAGTCTTTCCAAGTAAGCAGGCTGAAACAAATGGAATTTGATTCTTCCCTGACACAACTCTGTTGCAAGTCTGGAGAAAGACACAGAAACTAATGACCTAGAAAAGACAACCAGCAGCTCAAGAGGATGCTCACACCATTTAAGTCCTGTTCCTGCAAATACTTGCACATTTGCTTAACTTTAAGCAAGTGAATAGTCCCACTGAAATCAATAAGGCTATTCAAGTGCTTAATGTTTAAACACTGCATAAGTGTTTGCAGAATTGGGGCACAAGTTATTGAAGAGAAATCTGGGTTCAAGTTGCTGAAATAGGCCCTAATCCTGCAAAGAGCTTCACACAGTTGGAATCCTGTTCCCATGTGAATCCCTACTGATGTGAATGGGGTTCCACGTGGATAAGGATATCTGAACTAAAGACAAAACTCTTGTTGTTTCAGGGATTATATTATATGATTCATAGGCTTACATGGTCTGATTCCCATTTGCATTAAGGCACGCAGCCTGAAAGAGTGAAGGGGCCATGAATGGAGTGTAAACTATACTTCTATTCATTTTCAGGTCCGATACAAATGTAAAAGGCCTTAGTACGAATGAGAATCAGAACCACAGTTTAGTAATTGTTAAGAAAAATATGTAAAACAATTTCCTTTTTGAAATATATTATTTTATTGAAAGCATATATTATATTGAAGTATGAACAACAGAGGAAACCTGTTGCCATGGGGGGGAGGGAGGTGCCAGGGAATTTCTTCTTGTAATTCAGAAAATGAATTTGGCATAGTTTTCACACACAACTATAACTCAAGTCTAGTTTGCCCAATGTTGGCTTGAAACTAACCCATGTGTAGTCACAATTGGCCTGTGGTTTATAGACCTTGCTAAACTTAGCCCTAACTAACTTGCCTGGTAGGCAGCCAAAATATTTTAATTTTATATACAATCAAATGGGAAGCAGTTACAGACTATGAGATTGAAGCAGAGGATTAAATCTGACACTTTTTTTTTAATTAAATGCAGAGGTTGCTACTTTTAGTCTTCCATACTTAGAGGAATGGTCACCATGAGAAAGCCCTAATAGAAAAAGTCTGTTTAAAACTTCTAGGGTCAGCTATTTCTTCATCTGTTATTAATCAGTGTAGCTCCATTACTGGAATTATGCTGATTTACACCAGCTGAAGATCTGCATTTGAAAAGGATGAAACCAACAGATTTGTACAGTGTTTACTCTAAATTCTATAGAATTCTAAAAGGTGGCTTTAAGAATTGTATAGAAAACCTACCATATATTAAACACTATAGGGTCTCTCTTATAGCTGAAAGGGAGGAAGAGTGAGGATGTGGGGAAAGAGCTGAAGTTGGGAAGGCTACCTTTGTTGCACATTTTCATGTTGTAGTTTGGAAAAAAATAATGGGATTTGCTTGATCTCAGATCTGCCGGACTCTAATCACAGCACGGGTGTGAATAACTGCCATTCAAAACAAAAGAAAAAAAGCAGGAAATGCACACTAAGAAATGGTCAAGAGTGAATAAATTCAGCCAGAAGAAAATTTAGATCCACAAAGGAGTCTTTTCCCAAAGAAACTCGGCCTATCTACATAACTATTGACATATAAGCATGCCCTTCCCACTGAAAAATCATGCACGGTGGCTGACAAAATGAAAGGTATGATCATTTTCCAAAAAGGCTCACTGAGGCAGGAAGAAACAAAGTGAAACTCACTTTAGAGTTTGCGTCTTGCATTTCAAGAATGGTGTCCTGTGTTAAATGCTTTTTGTTTTAGAAAATGCATTTGAGTTGAAAAAAAAACAAGGAGTCTGGTGGCACCTTAAAGACTAACAGATTTATTTGGACATAAGCTTTTGTGGGTAAAAAACCCACTTCTTCAGATGCATGGAGTGAAAAATACAGATGCAGGCATAAATATACTGACACATGAAGAGAAGGGAGTTACTTTACAAGTGGAGAACCAGTGTTGACAAGGCCAATTCAATCAGGGTGGATGTAGTCCACTCCCAATAACTGATGAAGAGATGTCAATACCAAGAGAGGGGAAATTTCTTTTGTAGTGAGACAGCCATTCCCAGTCCCTATTCAAGCCCAAATTAATGGTATTAAATTTGCAAATGAATTGTAGCTCTGCAGTTTCACTTTGAAGTCTGTTTCTGAAGTTTTTTTGTTGCAGGATGACTACTTTTTTGTTGACTTACTTAAGAGCCCAGCATTTGGGGGCTATTGGTTGTAAGGTTTAAAAGCCTATTCCTTCTGTCTCTCTCCATGTTAGGCCTTTGAAACTAAGCTAATTGAAATATAGTCTGATATACCCAGGGTTGTGAGTTCAATCTTTGAGGGGGCCACTTAGGGACTCTAGGGCAAAATCAGTACTTGGTCCTGCTAGTGAAGGCAGGGGGCTGGACTTGATGACCTTTCAGGGTCCCTTCCAGTAATATGAGATAGGTATATCTCCATATATTAAAAAATACTAGTTACAAAACTGAAAGTGCTGGCACCCTAGCATTTTCTCCAGGACAGCTCTTGGTTTAACTTATTTAACTATCCAAACTAGTCTCATCATGGAAAGAAACTGTGATTATTTTATTTGATTGACAGAAAACAATTCCGATAAATTAGCTCTAAACAGTTATTTGACCATCTATAGAGCTGATTAGTTTTTTTTATAAATGTAAATTTATTCAAAGATAAATTATGTCATTTTGTCACTTATCGACAACAAACAATTCCATGAGTACTAATTACGAGTAGTGTATTATGACCAATTGGTTGGACTGGCAACATATGCATTGCAGATACTTGGCCTGCTTCTCACACCTGTTAAACTGGTATAGCCCTAGTATAATCATTTCAGTGATCCCTGGTTTGTACTGGTGAAGGCAGAGAAGAATAAACCTGGACATAAAAATGGGCTCAGGTTCAGTTCACTGGATGCGATAAAAGCTACATTTAAATCTTCACTATCATCCCCTGTCCTCCCACAGAGGCCCTGATCCTGCAAAAGCTGAGGCATATGCTTACCTTTACACACCCAAGGTGAAATCCTGGCTCCATTGAAGTCAATGGGAATTTTGCCATTGACTTCATTGGGTCTAGGATTTCACCCTGTGAGGAATCCATTAACTTCAGCAGTCCTCAATCCTGCAATCTGATCCACAGAGGGAGACCCCCCACACTCACATGGCACTCCACTGTCTTCAGTTTGACTCTGTAAGGGTCTGCACACATTATAGCCTTGATCCTTCAAACACTTACGTGGGTGTTTAACTTTAAGCATGTGCACAAGTTTTGGTAGGATCAGGACTATATGCACAACTTTGTCTTCATGTGGATTGACCACTAAAGAGCAAGCCAGCAAGGTTTTATAATCATGGTTTGTATTCTTGCATAAGAGATGTACCTTTTCAAATATATGTGTATGCCTATTCTATTGTAAAAAGGCTACATTTCCTATGCACAGGCTGGCTCCAGAGTTTTGGAGCCAAAAAAAAAAAAAAAAAAAAGCCATGATCGCGATCTGCAGCGGCAATTTGGCGGGAGGTCCTTCGCTCCAAGGCGGAGTGAGGGACTGTCCGTCAAATTGCCGCCGAATACCTGGACGTGCCACCCCTCTCCGGAGCGGCCGCCCCAAGCACCTGCTTGACAAGCTGGTGCCTGGAGCCGGCCCTGCCTATGCAAACTGCGTTTTAGGAAAAAATTGCATTGCTCTGTATGGTTATGATGATTAGAGTCTATTTTAAAATCTGTTTCATATTGTAGATTATTAAATGCCTTACTATTGAAAAGTGAAGAAATGAAGTTGGCTTTAAATTATTTTGTTATAGACGCTAAAGCTCCGAGTTAAAACATTTGATATTTTAGCTAAAATGCTTAATTAGGAAGTTTATAATACTACTGTTAATCTTGTTAAGTAAAGTTTTTTTCATGAAACATTAACATTTTGATATTTTTAAAAGGAGCCAAACGAGTTTAGATACAGCTGCCATTGAATATCAGTGGGATTTGGGCACCTATATCCTCCAGGCCCATTTTAAAATTCTTAGCATTACCTTAACTTTGGGTCTGATCCCATGAAATGATGTGTGGGGGAAACCGGTAAATTTCTGATTTTATTTTTATGAAAGACTGTGTGACTCAGTCCCCCCAGCATTCTTGCATTATTACCAGCTAGAAGTGAAAGAGTTAAATTTCTCTTCCAATGGGATAGATGTGACAGATGTGAGACCCTGGAAGTGGGGCAACTTCAGAGACTATTTATTGAGAAGTTCCTCTTGCTAAGGGGGCATAGGATGTTCAGACTATTGTACTTAAAAATTGTATATGTATATTTGCTTTAGAGGTTGTATTCTGGCTCCATGCAGGAGGATTACAGAGCTTCCTGCAACAACTAAAATCACTGGGTGGGGGGTAATTAATGCAAATTCCTAGACAGGTAAAAATTCTGGAGAAGTACCATCCCCTGGGGGGAAATGCATATACTGGTTTTGCCTGGATTCAGGAGCAAACAAAGGAGAAAGAGTGGTATAAAGGGGCAGCCTGCTTTGACCCAACAACTTTCACTTGATCCACAAATCGACAGGCAGTTTTATCCAAGAGGGCAAAGCTCCACTGGAATGGTTTGAAGGACTTTTGAAATCTGCTAGGATCTCCACGAAGTAAACTTAGTAGGGGTTTGTCTTATATGTTTTCTCTGTAATATAATCTGCTGTGCTCTGTGAAAGCTGGTTGGTTACTGGTAAATGCTGCCATCCCCCTCGGATAGAGCAGAATTTCAGGTGCTGGACTAAAGTCAGACCTGCTAGCTTAAGCACAGTGAATTAAAAAGGGAATTGCAGGCTAAACCCCTGGTCAGGAGGGAAAGGAACATGAGTTCCTGCCCCAAGGAATGTGATGGCTAGAAGCCTGAGACTTGAGGAGGAGTGCCCTCAAGGGGGCCAGGAAGGGCTCGGAGGTGCAATTACTCTGGAACTGTGACAGTGTGGGTGACCTGAGAGGTACTGATCACCTTCAACTTCCATCCGGGAGGAGATGCTCCACCAGTGTTTGTCTAATCTCCCAAGGGGCTTTTGTTGACTTCACTGGGGCTCTATGAGGTTGTAGAGATCTACCTGTGTGAAGCCACTTGCAGCATTGGGCCTGTTTATAAAATAAAAGTATTACAGTTCTTCACAGATGCTATTTTTAAAAAACAGCAAGCCGCTGCTTCTAAAGAGGCCCTGATGCCATGAAATGGAGTAACCGGATTAAAGAATTCTATAGCAGGAAACCATATAACACATTATCTTTTGTTCCCTGAGTTAAATGCACTGGCATAAATCTCCCACCATCCTTCTCTCAATGACATTTCCTCCCTTCCATATAGGTGCTATCCTGGCATTCAGCCTTGTGTTCTGATTACAGTATGGGAAGCCACAGGTTCAAGGATACTTGTGTCTATCTCTAATGTCTTATAGGAAGAAAACCCATAGAATGGATTTAACACTATTTTTGACAGAACTCCAGAACCTTGCTTCACAATTCTCTGAAAAGATCCTGCACTCCATAATTCTGAAGTTCTCATGTTTTAGGAACACAATGACCTTTCTAGTTTCACCATCTGACCCATTCTAGTTTCCCCATTTGAGAACACCACCTTTTCAGTGTCTCTTGCACATTCTAATAATTATTATTAGCATTCAAAAATGTATCCTGTTTTAATGAGCAATATCACAAAGATCCTGATGATGCAATACACTTTTTGGGCAGACTCCTGTGCCTGTACAGGGCTAACTGCAAGATCAGGGCCATGGATATAATATATTAATGAAAAGGATGTTTCCTAAAATTCAGATGTCAGTTAAGATTTCTAAATTCCCTGCTGAAATCTTTGTGCTGACATCCAATTTCTGGCAGACAGCCTTGCAAAGAATCTTTCAAAAGCACCATAAAATGTCTTTGCTGCTAGAAAAAGAAAAAGAGAGAGACAAGTAAAAAGGTTGGCTTACCTGCGCACAAAATTGAAAAACCAAAAGAGAGAAAATGTATGTGAGGAAAACAGAGAAACAATCTCCACCAATGTGTCAAAAAAACGTGTAAACTAGAAAGTTGTCAGGGTAAGTCTGTGAGCAAAAATATTACCACTTCCACTTCTACCACATGCAAAAAGTACATCCCTGCTCAGCTACTGAACCCCAGCTCTACTAATGTGATCCTAGGACAGGTCCACAGGTGTCCATAGGTCCAGAGAGGTGTCCCCTCAACCCTTCTACAGTGGCGTACCTGGCAAAATGTTCCACTGAGCCAGACAGCACTGAGAATTCTGGAAGGGATAAATCCCATACAGATTTCAGAGACTTCAGCGGGGACTATCTCCCAGATCTGAGGTTGTCACATACAGGTAAGCCCAGTTGCATTCAGCCCCTTGAAAGAACCCTAATTCCCTTTTATCATTGGGCTGTGTTGAGCAGAAATGAGAACAGGGAGATATGATAGGTCCCCTATCTACTTTGTTGGGTTTTTTTAATACAGACTACTAACCTTTATGAAGGAATATTGACAAACACTTTTTTTGGTTTGCATGTTTTTGGTTGAACAACAGCCCTGTAAGAAAACCAGAAACCCCACGGTGGGCTTTAATTTGCCTTAGCCTCATCTTCTTGTGAGAGAATTTAAGGTTCGGGGGTTGTTGAGGGAGAAACATAAGAGTGATATTATGGTCAAGGCCTTGTGTAGGCTATGACACAGCAGGCCCCAGTTCAGGAGAGAGATTAACTGATTCACCAGTATAATGGTGCTGCTGACTGAAAATTCTCAGTAGCTTGATTTCAATAAAAAAGTCATTTGTTTATTAACACTTGACTCCAACATTACAGAAGTTCTTTAAAACAATAAAGCTGGAGGCTTTGGCAGTTGGGAATGGGGCCTTCATACATTGGATGTTTTTGCTAAAGTAATCAGCAGCGAAAGAGTTAATGTTCACATTTAATTTGTCATATTTAGGTTTCAGACTTAACCCCTTCCTTGAGGTGAATAGGGCAGTTTGCACCTCTAAAAGCTGTTGTTTCAAGCCTGCAGACCCGGGGAAATGAAATTGTATGAGTTACCCTGGGTTCATGTTTCCAAGTCTTAGTACACAATTTTAAAGGCTAGAAACATACATTTCATTTTAAATGAAAGCTTGGATTCTGCAGCAAGAAGTGGACAAAATTTGATGGCCACAGAATTGTGGAGTTCACTGGGACCTGATTATAGGTAAGCTCTGCCATAGGTCCAGTGTCTACAACTAACTTCCTCCAAAGGCCACTGCCTTGTACCTCATAAAATCATTTATACTTACACAAATTGGTGTAAAATTCTAAAACTGATGAAGAATTTTGTTGTGGTACCCTTTTACACCCATTTTGGCAGGAATAAATGACTACAGAAGGTACAAGAATGTGGTGAATCAAGCCCTAAAATTCTCTTTCTCAACTTGCATCTGTATTCCATTTCAGTCAATGGTGCTTGGGACAAGCAAGACTTTGAGAGTAAACAGCTCGGCACAGGTACCATGTCTTCCTCTGATTAGGTATTTGTGAGCACACAGTCATGCCTCAAAAAATAACTGTTTACTATAGGGAAGAACTTTCTATACTCTTCCTTTTCTGTATTATTATTCCATGCCTTTTCTTGTTTCAGATTATAAATTCTTCAGGGCAGGAGAAGTGTCTTACTAAAAGTTTGTAAAGTCTCCTAGAAATGTAGGACACTAAATAAGCGATTATTAATCCTAAATCCCAATTTTGTTTGTTTCAATTTCTTTAAAGTTTTGTTCTAAGTAGTTGGTAAATATAGAAAAGAGAGATCAAATCCTAAAATCACCTTGTACATTATTTTACAAGGTTCTGATTTCTTTGCTAGAACTGAAGAACATGAACAATACTATAGCTTGTACATATTTACTATAAGCTTCTTTATAAAAGCAGGGCTACCTGTCTGCTATGGCAATAATGTATGTATTGTCTATTGTTACCAAACAGCATTTATTTTATTTTATTTTTTTATGCCTGTCCAAAGCAGAGTTTTATTTAGGTTGAGTTCTGGGAAGAGGTACAGTTAGTCTCAAGGCACCTGCATATATGCTGCACTCATTTCAATTTTCATGACCACTACTCAGCAGTCTAATTCAATAGCCCATCAGGGAAATGGATTCTGCAACTGCATTATGGATCCACTTATGAGTCACAAAACTATCTCCTTTTCAGAGGTAGATCTACCTACTAGTCACCCGTGAAAATTTAACTAGCAAAAGGGTATTTTTTTCCTGCAAATTACACTTTTCAGAAACCATTTCTACAATGTCAAGTGCTGCAGTTTGTAATATTTTACTATGAAGGGGTGGCAGTCCCACAGAATGACATTTTAAGACCAGCTACTTTTAGCTATGATAATACTTGTGTATGTTTCCACAGGTAAGTAGCCAAGGATAGGAAATGATCTATCTAAGATACTTATATTGTCCCCAGCTTGGTTCCTCACAATCTTTCAGAAGCATATCACTACGACCCCCTTCTGAGATAGAAATATAGTATATTCCTATTTTGCTGAGGTAGAGGTGATTTCCACAAGTCAGACATGAAGCCTGTGACAGAGCAGTGAACTGAACCTGGGTCTGCCATGTCCTAGACTAGAACCCTAAGTGCTGGGACATCCACTTTCTCATAGAATTTCGCCATCTATTGCAGGTCAAACAGGGCCTCACATTTTCACTAATTTGAATCTACTGATGGCTACTAAGTGGTTGTTTAGATTTGTACAGGACACATACCCAAGAAACTGACAGTGGAGGATGAATGGGTAGGCTTGCCTCAGAAGACTCACCTAAGAGAGTGAAAAAGGAATACTGTCAATTGATTGGGATCAACCTCTAGCATAAAAGTTCAATTACTGTTAAAGGTCCATGTAATATTTGAAAAGGAGTACAGAAGACCCACAACTTGTGAGATAAGAAAGTTATAAACTGTTTACTCAATAGAGAGGAAAGACATAATGCAGGTTTTATCTTAAGCCTGGTTACTTCAGATCATCCTGTTGTGCACTGGAGAAGACACTGTAAGAACACTGTTCAGAGATCGCTTCTTGCTGAATGTACACTACTTTCAGACTCTGTGTCAACAGCTAAAATGAGTTGAAAGTAGAGCTTCTAACACAGATTTTCCTTAAGATTTAACAAAGAAACAAAGTCGAGGGCTATCAATTGGGGATAGCAGGTATTTTGTTACATTTGGCTGGATCTGATTCTAATGATTGCACTAGCAAAATCTAGTTAAAGTTCTGTTGGGAGTTTTGTTAAAAGCCCCAGTTTAGACATGCTCATAGATTTCCAAAATAGTCTCTTTTTTGAGGTTAAAACTTAAAAATACACAGTTCCAATAGGGCTGGAAGTTTTCGATCAAAGCCATTTGATGGAAAATGGGGTTTTCCAACAAAATTAAATTCATTGTGACAAGTTTTCCACAGAAAATTTCAATTTTAATCAACAAAATGCACAAATCCCAAAATATTGTAATTTGAGAATGTTACTGCACTACCTCATGGAGTCGTCATTTGGTTACCTTATGTCATTATTCTTCTCTCTGGGCCAGGCTCCTAGCCCAGACTACATATCACCCAAAAATCTGTAGGGATTCTGCAGCACTCCAAACCCTAACATTATCTCAGAAATGAGCAGCTTTCACAATGCTAATCTAAAATAACAGTAAACTAACCAATGGGGGGAAAAATCAGAAAGCAGAACAAGTCATATGATTATATGTTGCTAACCATATTATTTCTATTAGCAGATTCTCACCACCATGAGATATGGAAAACTTCACAGTCATGCACAACAGAGAATCAATTATCACAAACTGAAAGAAGAAATTAGGATAAAACACACAATGAAAAGCCAGAAATGAATGACAGCAGCATGACAAAGAAATAGAAATTCAGGCCTAGTCTTATATTTAAAATGTAGGTCAACATAACTATGACACTGGGGGGGGGGGGGATTGTAAAAAAATCCACACCCCTGAGTGCTATAGCTTTGTTACCCTAACCCATGACCCTAGGCACAGCTAGGTCAACAGAAGGCTGCTTCTGTTGACCTAGCTACTGTCACTCAGGGAGGATATGCCTTTTTTTTATATAAAACAAAGAAGTTGAATCCCTGCTTTAATGGCAAAACCGAATTCACTCTTAACTATGGAATTGTGACCAGCACCTCCATAATATTCATGATAGCTACTGGGAAGAACCAGCAAAGAAAGCAACCTGTTATAGAATCATTCTGAACATAACTGAACATTAGAGGTTTCATGATCCAAATAGTCAAACAGTAAATTATCACTAATCCAGATACTATAACAGGATGAATTACATAAGCCCCAAACCCAAGGAGTATTGTGCAGCATTCCAAATGCTCTTTCTTCAAAGGCTGAGGCAACCAGATGTCTGTTTTTCATAAGATTAAACCATTGAGGTATAAAATTGCAGGTGGAAGGTCAAGTACACTACATTATTTTCTCCAGTCAGGAAAAAAAGCAAAAAGCGTGTCTAGATCTGCATTAATGTCTGCATGACCAACCACAGTGCTGACAAGTAGAAACAAGGACAGCATCATTTCTTCCTTGAATATGAGGAATATTTTGGGGGATACCCTTCCTCTGCCATTCAAGGTAGCCCTACTAGCATAAGCAGGACTTCCACTTCACATTACCATGGCACTCATCATTTATGCTCACAATATTTGGTGGCACTAGGTATACAACATAGTCACTAATTTAAACCAGCTATACAATGTCAAATAGATAGCAGAGCATTTGTAAATGTAATGGGCTACAAGGACTTCATCAACATCATGCAAGAGGGACCAGTAAAACTGCAGCCAAGGAATGCTAAATTAAAACTTTTTGATGGTGTCATCCTCACACCACTAGACCAATGGGTGTTCCATTTCATACCAATGGAAGGTTTACCTGCTAGAACTTTAGTTTGTGAACTCCAGGCCGAAATAATGTCTATAGGGCAATACAAGTGAACACATTGGATTTACCCTTCTGCCTAAATCCATACAGTGAATTGACAGACAGTAGAAAACAATGCACACAGACAAACACAACCAGGTAGCATCTCCGAGGCTTGAAACATGAGGGACTACAATAATGTATTTGAAGGACTAGGTTGCCTCCCAGGTCCACTACACCTAAAAAATAAACAGAAACATCTAGTCAGTGCAACACCTACCATGCAAAGTCCCTATAGCATTAAAGAAAAAAATACTGAAAGCAATAAAACAAATGGAAAAGGATGGCAGTATTGAGGGCTCATTACCAGATACCTACAATAAAAGGAATCCTATGTGACCTTGCTAAAGCAATGATATTTTCAATGGTAGAGACAAACAATGTGTACTGGCAAGTCCCATTAGATGAAGAAAGCAGTTATCTCACCACGTTCTGCACACAAGCAGACCAATAAAGATGGCTGAGAATGTCATTTGGAATCAAACCAGCTGCAGAAGAATATCAACACTGCCAGTAAGACGTATTAGCAGGTCTCACAGGGATTAGCATTATAGTTGACTGATGATATTTGAGTGTGGAGACTCTATGGAAAAGGTTATACCAGATTATGATCATAATCTCACTAATTTCCTATAAAGGGCTAGGGAGCTCAATTTAAAACTCAACAAACAGAAGATGGGACTGTGATGTACCATGCATGGGACCTCACAGGGCCTGTGCCCAGATCCAGAAAAGGTGAGGGCAATACAGCAAATGCCCAAACCTTCAAATGCCAAATCTCTGCAATTGCTGTTAGAATTTGTAAATTACCTGTCCCAATTCCTCCCTTGTCTCTTGGACATATGTGAGCCTCTTAGATGCTTAGTAGATATAGGTGCAACGTGGATCTGGCTACCCCAGCATAACACAGCTGTCAACCACATTAAAGACTTGGTCACCATACACCCTGTGCTAAATTATTATGATGTGAAAGAAGCCATTACCATATAATCTGATGCCAGTGAAACTAGAGTTGGAGCAGCCTTCCTGAAAATAAAAAAAACAAAAAACAAAACACAGTAGTAGTCTTTGCATCAAGGTACTTATCTCTGAATGAATGACAATATGCTCACATTGAAAATGAGTGTCTAGCAATCGCATTTGCCTGTGAAATTTGATCAGTATATTTGAGGTCAAAAATCCATACATACTGGAAATGATTATAAGCCACTTGAATCATTTTCAAGAAACCACTGCTAACAGCTCTAAAATCCCTCCAATATACAGACACTCCCCGGGTTATCCAAGACCCGACTTATGCAAATTCACACTTACGGAAAAAGTTCCCCAAGGCAGAAATAGGATTTTCGAGTTGCAAAAATTTTTGCATAACGTATCGTTATACGTTTCCGACTTACGCAAAATTCGAGTTACGCAAGGCTTTCCGGAACAGAATGATTGCGTAAGTCGGGGGCGTCTGTATGCTATTAATACTACAACATTACCACTGAGAAGGAAGCTATAAAAAAGGAACCTAAATATATAAAGCAGACTTCCTATCCAGAGCAGCTCTGCCACAAAGAATTTGATACAAATGAAGAGGGCTACAAAATCCTTAACCCAATTAAAACAAAGGAAAAACTAAAAGATATAGTATTAATCAAGCCAGCTACATTCCTATTTACCAGCAAGGACTACAGAAAGTCTGTGAACATACACTACAAGATAAAGAGTGACAAATTCTGACATCTGTTATTTTAACAGGATGGCCGGACACACATGAAGAGGCTCCAGAGGCTACCTGTGAATACTGGAACTATCATGATGAACTCAGCAGGAATATATTCAAAAGCAACTGAATACTTCTACCTAAAGCCTTAAGAAGAGAGACCCTATCTTGAACACATCACAGCCACTCTGGGTTAGAAGCAGGTCTACAAAAAAGCAAGGGATGTAATATACTTGCCAAATATCACCAAAGAAATTAAAGACCGGATAAGAAACCTTGACACATGCAGAATTCTAAACACGTCAGCAGAAGGAAACTTTGAAGATACATGGCATTCCCAACAGAACTTGCAGCAAGGTAGGACTGGACCTTTTTGTTGTAACTCCCCACCCCCCAAAATGACTTCCTGGTCATAGTTGATTACTACTCAGACTTTTGAGAATTAAACGAACTATCAAACATCACTGCAGCAATGATAATAGACAAAGCAATGGAACACTTTAATAGATATGGCATACCAGATTTGATAATCTCAGATAAGGGACTGCAATTAATCAACAAGGAATTTGCACACCTCACTAAAGATTGGGGATTTAATCTTATCAAAACCTCCCGTTCAAGAATCAGTCCAATGGCAAAGCTGAATCAGCTATCAAAATTGCAAAAACTCTTTTAAAGTAAACCTTAAAGAATAAGGAAAACAATTGGAAGTCATCCTAGTGTGCAGAAGTACTGTGCATGTCCCACTGAAGGCATGACCAGCAGCCCTGTGCAACATCTAATATCCAGACACACAAGCACATTTGTACCTACAGTCAATGTACTATTAAAACCTGAAGTAGCAGAAGGGGTCACAGATCAATTAGAGAGAAGTGTAACAAAGCTAAAACCTAGTAGGACAGACAGGCCAAATACCTTCCAGAAATACAACCTGGAAAAAGTGTGACTATTTCCTCATGACAGATCCTGCATATGAAAAAGGGCAACATGCATGGAGCAGATGAACCATGAATTCATCCATACAATACAATATCCTACAGCGAATGGAAACCTGATGTGAGGCAAGAAGTAACTGTAAGATCCTCCTAACAATGATAAATTGAATACAATAAATCCGCTGCCTATCACAAACACAACAGAGGTGGAACCAGTAGAACATGCCTCCAACAACGTAAAGGGTCACACAAAATCTAAAGCAATGACAAACCACTCAAAGTATCCTTTCTTGGCACCATGAAAAGTACTCACACACAAAGTGACATCAAACCACCATCCAGATACAAAGATTTTGTACTGAATGAATGGTAAACCATTGACCCTGTCAAACTACATCAACCATTGTTCCATAAATTCTGTTAAGTATTGTGCTAGTATTTGTTTTTTTACAGTTTATTACAGAAGCACATTTTGTTACTTAGGTATACTGCCTTAACCAAACATGACAAAGGGGATGTTACAAGAGACAGCTTCCCACCACATGAAGGAACTGCAGCTAGAATCTCTTAAGGGCCTGAGCTGTGCAAAATCTTGTATAGCAGGATGTAGAATAGAGAGACAAGGGGGTCACAGTTCTGAGTAAATTACCCAAACCTAAAGAAGAGCTCTGTGCAAGCTTGAAAGCTTGTCTCTCTCACCAATAGAAGTTGATCCAATAAACAATATTACCTCACCCACCTTGTCTCTCTAATATCCTGTGACTAACACAGCTACAACAATGCTGCATACAAGGATGCAGAATAGGCACAGGTGAGAGGGCAGATCAAAGTGACAAAAGGTAAAGAAGCAGTCAGTACTGCAGCCCTGCTTGTAATGTCTCAGAATACAGGTCTGATAATGTAAAGCCTCAGGGAATTATGTGTCTTATTGACAGAAGCAAAACACCACCAGTTCAGTGGAACTATCAATTTGCACCAGTTGAAGGTGTGACTGACACTATGTGTGTGCAAACAACATGGACAATAAACAATTCTGATTCTTTCTAGTGTGATTAGTGTTAGCTGACCAAAGTAGGGGATCTTAAGACACCAAGATGGAAGCTCTACTAGCTTAAGGCATTTACTAGTCAAAAAGGGAAACCCATCTTGCCATATTTGTGGGGGTTAATATCATGGTGTGATGTTGCCCACTTTGGGTAAAATCACCCCAAAATGTATTCATTAATTTTAGAGACCCTCATATCACAGTGATGAATATTTACACAGATAGAAAAATATATTAAAGGTAAGGTGACCTTCTCTTCAAGATTTAATACTGGGACACTTTTGTGATGACATATTTTAGGGTCATTCAAAAGACAAAGGAACATATTGAAATGTACACTGGTGTCATTATTGTCATTTTCACACAAAAGCAATATGTGCATATTTCTCGTATTGGAATCCCCCCCCCCAAATAACCTAGTCTTCAGAATAAAGTTGTCATGAACTACCAAGCCAGGGTGATTAAGATTTAATTTGAGTCAAAGAATCGTTTCAATAGTGTCTGTACTCATTTGACTTTTTACTATTCAGAATTCTGAACACTCCTTCCAATGGATGTTCTTCTGGACCAAATTCTACTTGGTATAGCTATGTCTGGATCAAACATTTGCAGTTATTAAAAAAAAAACACAAACATTTTGATTTGAACATTTGATTAAATGAACAAAATGGCAGGTGTCCTGAAAGAAGTTGCTAGCATTTACCTGATCATAATATGATTATCTGGGACTAGTCCCAGTAAAACCAAGACAGATGGTCAGTTTAATTAACAGTCACTATAAAAAAAATCCCATAACTTATGGTGAACAGCAGTATGACATCATCTTTACATGACCCTATTACACAGCTCATTGGTATGTATGTGATAGTAATTATTATATCATTCAGCTATAACAATTAACTTTGTTAAATGTTAATGCTCAGGAACAGGGTTACTTTGTATTCACACCAGCATTTGCAAAAAGAGCAATGGAGTTGCTGGTGGAACTTCAAGGTAAAGCAAATCCTGAGTCAGGATCCAAAGTTGTGAACGAGCTGGAAAAGAATTTCTAGGACAAAAACTTTTTCACCAAAAAATACAGGTTAAATAAAATAGTTTGTGAATGTGTGTCAAATCTGTTTACTTTTTTTTCAGTGAAGAAAAACTAAACTAAAAAAAAATCAGAAAAACCTAAACACTTTGTTATGACATTTTCAAAATGTTTAATTTTGATTTTTTTATTCCAAATTATTTTTATTTAGAAATTTAGTTCAATGTTAATTTTTTGAAGTTAATTAAT
>NC_048299.1:102294073-102372714 GCF_013100865.1 Trachemys scripta elegans
ATATATATATATATATAGGTTTAAAAGTTTGAAACTGAAGTGACATGCTTCATTTTAGTCAAACAAAATCTTTTTTCACTTTTTAGTTTACTAAAAAATTCAAATATTTCTGTTTCCATTCAACCCCAAATGATTTTATTTTCATGATTTTTCAGGACACCCAGCAAACTGAAAAATCAGTTATTTGCACAGGTCTGCTCCTTATTATTAATATGATAAGAAACAACATCTGAAGTGATGCGAAAGGGAGAGGAACATAACAGTGGCAGAGGATACCACTGAGGATAAAGCTACTGAGATGAATACAAGGTCTCTAAAATTTTATTTGAACTGAAACTTAAATCTGCATGCCCAGGGTATCACCAAAAAAGTTGCAGGCATTTGACACCTACTTTAAGAGCCAAGCCTGTCAGATAGAATTCAGCAGCAACTCTGTCAAAAGTGATATGGAGGCTGGAGTTTCCATGAGTCATTGCTTTGAGGTGACCTACAGCATGTATGCTTCTAAAAGTAAGAAAGTGGCTTGACTTGTCACACGCTGTATAAGGAAGAACAGTAAAAATATTGAGCAAAAAGAAGGCATGTTTCATCTTCCCTCTTATGTGAATCTCTAAAGTAAAATATGGGAATACACCGATCTCTTGGGTTAGATAAATTCGTATTAAATATACATTTTAATATTTCAGACATTATTTAAACATTGACTGATGAAGTGCTGAGAAACATTGGCATATGTTGAGTTTAATTGCATAATGAATTTATCTGATGTAAAGAACTGTAATTGTAAAGTTTAGGCTGCAAATAGGAAATGTAACAAAAATATTCAGGAACCATTCAATAGAATTTAAAAACAGAAAGGGAAAATGTGATCTTGGCACGTTGTTTGCTGACTTTGGCTGTGATTTATGTTCAATATCCTTTTCTCTTCTCTCTCTATAGTCACACAACCCAAACAAAAGTCTCTCTCATTCTCTTCCTCTTACAGCATTGTGCAAGACATTTTGGATGGATTTGCGGCAATGGGGTTCCTGAACTCTGGTGGAGTAACAGACAGCATACATCTCTTTATTTTTGGCACCAGACCACCTTGCCACAGAGTATATAAACAGAAAGGACTACTTTGGTAGATTCCCAGGGTCACTTCACTGACAACAGTGTGGGCTGGTCAGGGAAGGTGCATGATGCTCACATCTTTAAGAACACAGGACTGTTCATAAAGTTACAAGAAGGATTTTCTTTCCTGACCTGCAGATTATCATTGGTAACATTGTGATCATTGGAAATAGTGATCCTGGGAGATCCAGCCTACCCCTTGCTCTCCTGGCTCTTGAAACCTTGACATCACCAAGGAAAGATTAAACTACCAGCTCAGGAGGTGCAGAATGACAGTTGAACTGGCTTTTGGTAGATTGATGGGATGCTGGCATTCTTTACTCACAAGATTGGACCTCAGTAAGAAAAATATCCCAATGGTTATAGCTGCCTGTTGTGTCCTGCATAATATCTGTGAAAGCAAAGGGGGAAAGTTGCTTCCTGGGGAGGAGGGCAGAAGTGGAGCAGCTGGCTGCTGAGTTTAAACATCCAGACAGAATGGCTATTAGAAGAGTTCAACAGGGAGCTATGCAGCTCAGGGAGGCTTTGAAAGAGCACTTTAACTAGGGTTACCATACGTCCGGTTTTTCCCGGACATGTCCGGCTTTTCAGCAATCAAACCCCCATCCGGGGGGAATTGCCGAAAAGCCACACATGTCCGGGAAAATGGCCGGCACTTCCTCTGCCCCTGCGGCTCTGCTCCACTCCTCCTCTCTCAGATTTACAGAGCCAAGCTGCCCGAGCCAGCGCTACTGGCTTTGGGCAGCCCCCCCCGCCTCCGGACCCCGAGCCCCCAGCCAGGCACTTCTCCTACCCGGCTCCAGCTGAGCTGCTCCCGCGGTGCAAGGTCCGGAGGCAGGGAGGGCTGCCCGAAGCCGGTAACGCTGGCTCGGGCAGCTCGGCTCTGTAAGTCTGAGTGGGAGGAGCCGAGCAGCTCAGCTGGAGCCGGGGAAGGGACGTGCCCAGCCAGCTCTGGGTCCTGAGGCAGGGGAGGGCTGCCCGAAGCCAGCAGCTCGGCTCTTACATTCTGAGAGGGGAGGAGCAGCTCAGCTGGAGCCCAGGTAGGAGAAGTGGGGTCCGGAGGCAGGGCTGGGGGGTGCTGAGCGGGCCGGGGGGGCCAGGGGGTGCTCAGCCGGGGTCCGGGCCGGGGGGTGCTGAGCGGGCTGGGGGGCCGGCGGGGCTGGGGGGTGCTGAGCGGGCCGGGGGATGCTTGGCCGGGGGTCCGGGGGCTGGCGGGGCCAGGGGGTGCTCGGCCGGGGGCCGGCCCAGGCTGGAAACGCCGGGGGGGGCAGCCTGGGCCGCTCCTCCTCCCCCCACACACCCCCCTTACCTGCTTCAGGCTTCCCGCGAATCAAATGTTCGCGGGAAGCAGGGGAGGGGGCGGAGTTGGGGCGGGGACTTTGAGGAAGGGGCGGAGTTGGGGCGTGGGCATGGGCGGGGCTGGGGGTGGGGCCAGGGTCTGGTGGAGTGTCCTCCTTTTGGAGGCTCGAAATATGGTAACCCTAACTTTAACAGCAAGACACTGTAATGCGTTATGGTGGACTGTGCTCTACCCGGCCCTGCTGTGTTGAGGCCTGTTAAGAATTGTGTGGTGCTTGGTGCACATCTCTGAATATAACACTGACAATGCAACTGTTAATACGGTGGTGCTTGCTGTACATTTATGATTATTACACTGTGTTTGTCGCTGATCCTATTCACACCAGGGACCTGTGGGTCGGGCTTCTCAGATGCATCGACGATGGGCTGTGCGGGGGCAGTGGGGTGAGAGAGGGGAGGGCTTTGCCAAGTATGGCATAAAGCTCTTTGTAAAAGCAGCAGGTCTGCAGCTCAGCACTGGATTGATTGTTGGCCTTCCTGACCTTCTGAGATGCCTGACACAGTTCCTTCGCTTTCCTGCAGCACTGCTGCTGGTTCCTGTCCTACCCCTTTTCCTGCATCCCCTGTTCAATCTCTTCAGAGTGTCAATGTCTCTACATCTGGTCCATAGCTGTGCTTGCACAGCCTCTTCTCTCCACAGGCTCAGGAGCTCCAATATCTCCTGTCTCCTCTAAGCTGGAGCATGCCTGGAGTGTGTTGCTGGGATGGGCAGCTGGGCAGTTGCACACTACAGTGGAGAGCTGGTAGGTGTGCTCGCCAAGCTAGGCAATCATTTCAAAAATTCACAGGGTTTTAAAGGGGAAGGTGCCTTCCAGTCTGTATGACCCCCGGCAGTGGAGTTCACAGTTTTGACTGGAGCAGTCAGTGTCAGGCATTGTGGGACAGCTGCTGGGGGACTGTTAGGATTGACATAGGTAAGGCAGTGTCTACACTGACTCTGTGTCAACCTCAGTACATCGATCATGGCTCAATGCCACTTGGGGGAGGTGATGTTACTATGTTGGCGTAATGGGGTGCTTATAGCAGTGGGAGACAAATTTAAGTGTTAACACATGCACAACTAGGTCGACGCAAAGTGACTTACATTGACCTAATTTTGTAGTGTAGATGAGGCCTGAGCGAAGGAGGTGAACTATGTACAAATATTAACTAAACACAAATACTATGTGGCTCCAAAGGTAAAATCAAGGCAATTGAGGTCAGGTATTAATCTCACTTCACTTCCAGACAATCCCTATCTCCTCAGAAGATGTTTCATAACCGAACACATTGGGGTGGGTAAGAAAATCTACCCCATAACACTGTGCAGAAGAACAACACTGATTTGGCAGCATGTCGGTGTCTGAACAGGCAGAGGGGTGGGAATAACTTTCCTGCCTATGCAATTCTTCTTTGAAGCAATATATCTTTTTTTCAAAAGAAAGTATGTGAAGTCTGAAAGCAGTGGGCAATGTTTGTCCTTTCTAAATGTTAAATCAGATCAGACGTACATTAGTTACTGTTTCATTCAGTGTTCAAGTAGTAACAGATACAGTTTTAGCCAATGGCTTAGTAAATTTAGTATGACTATTTATTTATTTACTAAATGTCAGTAAGACTATTACAATTTTAAAAACTAGTTTTCTAACAAATACAATTGCTCCTTTCCAAAATGCCTTCTTTTATCTCTGGCTGTGGTGTTATGTAATCAGTTGAAGCTGTCAAACCTTGTTCCACAGTAGAAAAGAGGGGAAAAATAGATCTCCTTGAGGATCATTATCCTAGTGAAAATCACATATATGGAGTGATCAAAGGACCATTACGGCATGGTGACAGATTTTGATTGCTGAGGGTCAGGAAAGGAATTATACCACCAGTGGGCAAATCTTTGTTATAATAGATAGAATAAAATAGAGGCTTGCCAAGTTATAAATTGTATCTAAAACAAAAAATAGAGGAAATGTTATGGCCAAAATCTGTTCAGCTTATTAACATAAGGTGAAACTCATCCTTGTGCAGAGTGCCAGCACAAAGCCTATGTCGGTGCAACCACTGTCAGCATGAAGACCAGCTCTATGGGTCTTCCTTACTGGAAGTCTACAGAAACATGGTGCTTGACCTGTGGACTGGGAGGGAAGGGGGGAGGGGCATCTGTGGCCCTCAAGGTATTAAGTCATGGCCCTCAATGGCAAATGTGTTAAGAAGAAAAATAGTATGTGATTATCAATTAAAAATGTGTTCCCTGAGCCAAGCCCCTTCATTTTTAAACTGAAGGATTTGACTCAGTCCTGTTTCTATAGGAGGAAGTAGAAGGTTCTATCCCCTCCCCTGCCAACTTCCTTCCACTTCTTCCCTGGAGCCTATGGGAAGCTCTCCTGTAACAGGAAGTCTTTGAGCCGCTGTTGTCCCTACCCTGCCACAGTTGCTCAGAAGCTCCCCTCACACCCCCCCGCCCCCAGTCACACTGCCGAAAAGAGAAGAGAGAATAGCTCTGGCTCTTCCATGCCCTACTCCTCTGCTAGATGGTGCAGCCTCAGGGAGAACAGGAGAAAAGCTTAACTAGCTCTGCTGAGTATAGGATAGTACCTAGCCAAGAATGGCTCCCTTCCAGCACACAGCCATCCAGGCCAGCTCAGGAGAAGGGAAAGAAGAGATGCTGAGAATTAGCAAGACTTATGGCTCTTTATTCTCTATCCCAGGCCCCGAATAGTTTAGAGCAGCCTGGAGATTGCACTAACTTGTGAAAGGCTTACGGTGCCTAAGAGGGCTCCAGCCATTTTCGCTCCCTGTCCTGCTTAGATATGCCTCCTGAACTAGTAGTCTTCAGGGAGGTATGCACAGGAGCTGGGTGCCTAACATCATTCATCTAAAGCCACAGATGCCTAAATATAAGTGGCCTGATTTTCTAAAGGAGAATTTCGCCCTAAAACTAGATTCACAGCTAAAGCTAAACTCTGGTTTTCATTTATTTTCATACTTGATCATCAGACTAGGCTTGCTGAATGGACCACTAGAAATTGCAATTGGAAGCCACTGGAGGGAACCGGGATCCTACTTCAAGGTATCTTTGCCAGTTTGTGGTAGTGTGCTTTGAAAAAAAAACAAAAAACAAAAAACAAAAAAGGAGACCAGGAACATCGTAGTGTTTAATGGCATTTCTCCCTGAGATTTCTGTGTTAATGTAAAACCAAGACTTAAGCAACACTTGAAGTCAGTGGAGTTACACCAGAACGAGACCCTTCATTTTGAAGAAAATAAAATAGACTAAAGGAAATCTGTATAAACCAAAATGAGGTGTGTGTCTTATTCTTTCATCCACCAAAAGTGTCTTTATTATACTAGTTTTTAGACAATTAGAAGTAATTAAAGGTTTTCTAGTGCTCCTGCATGATTGTTATGATGTTTCACAGTGGGTTATTATTTCATTTAAGTGAATACTTTCTCTACATTAAATATCCAGCTTCCAACAAAAGCAAATGGGAAGTACGAGAAAATGAATTCTTCAGACATCTATCTGACAAATGAAGGAAACAGGCCAATGTTTTCTTTTTTTCTAGAAGTTGTCTCAACATCAGCTTTAATATATTAAAGAACTCCCAAACAATCTGAATGTTATTATCGCTTCTCTTGGAATTCTCAGTATCTTTCTTTATCTGTGGGCCCAAATCATACATTTAGTCACAAGCAAAAACAGATGTCATCTCTGTCATAGACTATATCAGTAATCAAGGTTTTATCAGAGCTGTTTTAGGTTCTTTATATTGCAAATGTGCTTCTTAAGCCATTAGGCTGATTATGCAAACCATAATCCACAGCCAGCCTTTCAAAGTTCATTTTATAAATAGAACACAGCTATCTCACTTTTAAAGATTGCTTTCAAATGATTACTAATTCTACACATTGGGGTTCATCTCTGACGGGAAATGTAAATTAATTTGATAATGGTAGCCGAATGTTGGGAAATTGGATGGAGCATTTCATTAACTTTGTTGAGCTATGCCACACACAGATGGGCCAGTATGTTAGTTCAGTCATTTCATAACCTGGGGGTTGAACATGAAGCTGTTCTCTGTGGATAGGAGAGGAACTAAGAGGGATTTTTCTACAGAATCTAAGCGTTCATTAAAAAAAAGTTTTAGCCCTTCGGGTTGTTAAGATAACCTAACCTTCAGCATGTAAATAGCAGCAGTAATTACCTGTATAAGACTATTTCTACACTGCATGCAGTACAGCAGAACAGCTAGAGCTATGATGCTGTAGCACTGTAGCATAAACACTTGCTATAGCCCCTCAAGGGTTTTCCCCTCCCTCCCCCGCCACTCACTGTAGTAAATCCACCCCATCAAGAGGAGGTAGCTAGGTTGATGGAAGAATTCTTCCATTGATTTTGCAGTGTGGTTTAGATTGGCTGAATTAAGTCTCTGAGAATCTTGAGAATTTAGTGACTTTTTCGTACCCCTAAGCGATGTAGCTAGGTCAACCTACATTTAAGGCATAGAACAGGTCTTAAATAGAAAGCACTGGGGAATGTGCACTTCATAACATTTTCTACAAACGATTTGCTATACTTTTAAATATACCTTTAAAATATGTCATTATGAACTACTGAGAAGCAAATCGTCCACAGTAAGGATGAAGGAAGGTCCTGAAATTAAGTGAAGATGGTGGTATTCTACTGTTCCCCCCACACCGTGGAACATAGCTTCCCTGCAGCCCCAATATCAGGACTTTAGGGAAGATTTGGAGGTGTATTCAGGGAAGGAGGGTGGGGGGACATGAGCAAGGCTTTCTATTTAATTTGCACTTAGGAGAGGATTTGGGTCTGACAGTAAATACTGACTTTGGCTATATTTTAACATAATGAACTAAAACAAAAATAGTCAGTTACAAAAAACAAATAGAAACATTTTGGTATTTTCATATAATTTTGTTTCTGTCCAAAATAGAAAGAAGGGCTCTTGGGTTGGGGTAAAAAAGGAGGCCAGAATCTGGGGTTGTGAGTCAGAAGAGTGGATATTTGGGATAGGGGATATGATTAAAGCTTAATTTCACCCTTCCTTATGTTCTAGAGTCAATTGGTTTCATAGAAATAGTCCAAGAGCTGGAATACGATACACACTTACATAAACGTTTGCAGGTCATGCATTGCAAGGATTGGATCACATTTCAATGAGGTTAATAGATTTGGTTTGATTTACAAGAATGTGTAAAAACAGGGTTCTCTCACCTGTTAATCTCAAATATACTACTGCCCTAGTAGATAGGTTTGGAAAAATCCTTCCATTCCCCTCACTCTCAGGCATATGTGATCTTGAATTTACGCATACACATACAACCAGTAACACAAAAACACACATAACGGACTGTTTAAATGGTAATTAATAGGGTTTGTGTGCTCCTGCAGAATGAGAAGGGCTTCAGCCTTCTAGGATGTGGCTGGCACATAAAAGAAACACAAATTACAAAATATTAACCAAAAGATTAATGAAATCAGGAGCTAACTAATAAAAGCTATAGGGCCAACTCCTCAACTGATATAACGTAGTGTTTCTCTGTTGAAGTCCATATTGTCTCTATATAAATCCATGGTACAACCACATCTTGAATACTGCATGCAGATTTGGTCGCCCCATCTCAAAAAAGATATATTCCAATTGGAAAAAGGTACTAAAAGTCCAACAATTATTAGGGAAATGGAACCACTTCCATATGAGGAGAGATTAATAAGACTGGGACTTTTCAGCTTGGAAAAGAGAAGACTAAGGAGGATATGATTGAGGTCTATAAAATCATGACTGTTGTGGAGAAAGTAAATAAGGAAGTGTTATTTACTTCTCATAACACAAAAACTAGGGGTCATTCAATGAAATTAATAGGCAGTGGGTTTAAAACAAAACAAAAGGAAGTATTTCTTCACACAACATACAGTCAACCTGTGGGACTCTGCCAGAGAATGTTGTGAAGGCCAAGACTATAACAGGGTTAAAAAAAAACCCTAGACAAATGAATAGAGGATAGGTCCATCAATGGCTATTAGCCAGGATGGGCAGGGATACAACACCATGCTCTGAGTAGGACAGTGTCCCTAACTTCTTTTTGCCAGAAGCTGGGAGTGGACGATAAGGGACGTATCACTCGATGATTGCCTGTTCTGATCATTCCCTCTGATGCACTTGGCATTGGCCACTCTCGGAAGACAAGATACTCATCTAGATGGACCATTGGCCTGACCCAGCATGGCCAGTATGGCCAATCTTATGTA
Organism: Trachemys scripta elegans; assembly: GCF_013100865.1. NCBI lineage: Eukaryota > Metazoa > Chordata > Testudines > Emydidae > Trachemys > Trachemys scripta. Next base: position 102,302,787 of record NC_048299.1, read on the forward strand.
GTGATTTATCAGTTTACACCAGCTGAGGAACTAATCCATTGCTATGGCATCTTACTTTACAATCTCATTTAATAACTTGCATTAATCATGTTCTTTTTTCAAATTAAAAACAAAACACAACACATAATTTCATACTCAAGTCAGAGCTTAATTTCAAGGCAGTTTTCCCAGCTGCACATATACAAAGCAGGAGAGTGTTATGTATCCAGTGCAAATATTGTAAGATCGTTGTATACTTTATCTACCTCTGTTGCCTTGAATGGAGATAGGCACACAAACGGAAAGAGATTTAGATGGGTATTATGGCCTTTATTATAGCAGCTTGGAATGACTCTTTGATTAACTAGCAAGTGCTGCTTGACTTCCTGCTATGTACCATTATATTTCAAATATGACATAAAATCAAGGATGATGGTGGAGTGTTCAAGAAAAAAGGACACGGCAAGACTAATGTCATGTGAGGATAAAACCGAATCTGAAAAGGTTTGATAAATAAATATGTATAGCTATGTAATGTTCTGGTGGTATTAAAATACATGTTTACAGTGCTCTTTGTCTTCCGGCAAAAACCTATCCAGTTAAAGAAAGGATAAACATATTCTTTAAATAAATATCGATGAATATCAAGCAAATCATAATAATGAAATAAGTCTTTGATTGATATGTGTCCAAAAGCAACTAGTATCTTCAAGTTATATTTCCTTCGAAGGTTCTGACCTCAAAAATAAGGCATTGAAAATACATAAATGTATTTTGAGCATATGTTCTACTTTCAAAAAATAACTATAATTTTAAAAGGATTTATAGCACTGGACTAGGAAAGTATGGGGGGAGGGGTGATCTTTTAAAACCAAAAATAAAATGGTACATTAGGAAAAGAAAGAAAGATGGCATTATGGAAGATGCTAGTCCAGTGGATAGTTCCAAAGTGTTCATCTAATTACCATTTGCTTGAGTATAATAATGAAAAAGACAATTAAGCCATTTTTTCTTCCCAAATCTATTCTTTATGAACATGGCTATTTAAAAATGCTTTCTCACACATCCTCAACCCATTGTGAGTCAGTTTCTGAATATATGCATTGATGAGTTTCTTGGCATATGTTATGGAAAATAACAGTATGTATCAAAAGTTATAGAGTGTTGGATGTGTGTCTGTGGTTCATCAATATTTTTGTTTATGGTATCTGCAAGAGATTAAAATACAATAGTACAGTAGGCAATGAGATATCAATGCATTACCATTCTGTCAAGGTGACATTTTTGTTTGGCCTCTGGAAAGTTCATTATTTTATCAAATTAAAATATTATTTTGCAAATTATAATATTAATTCTGTTCAAAAGTTAAACTAAGAATATCAGCAACAAAACAAAACATAAAGGTCCAGCCTCTTTGTTTGGATGAGAAATTGTGGGGGGGGGCATATTTTTAGTGTTGAAAGGCAAGCCTCAAGATTTCAAAAAGTTTACGCAGCATGGGAACTGTGGAACCTGTTTATAGTCTTTTATTTAATCTGGGTCTGTCAAATAATGATAGATGGCACAAAGGATTCGTAAGTGCTAGCTTTTCAGCTCTGCAGACCTGCCATTACATTTTGGTTCCAATCCCCCAAGTGAAAAGAAGTTCAATAGATTCATCCTTTAAGGTAAAGGGAATAAAACTGGGGAACTCCTGGGAAAGCGCTCCCTCAAAAATGTAAAGCCAGAGCATGCCCTCTGCCTCCAATTTGCACATAGAGGGGACATTCTGGTCTCAGATCCCTAAGGAAGTAGAGTTGGGTCATTCACCTCTGTAGCAGAACATCCCTTACCTCAAAATCTGCAAAGGGTGATCCATCATGTTGGAATCCAAACAGGGAGAAGGATGGAGATTAGGACTGGGCAGGCCCATGTTGGGTGGAGGATAGGACAGAGTAGACTCTACAGAGATTATTATCTAGAAAAGACTATATAGCTGGGAGCTGTATTCTATTGTTTGCGGAGCACCCTTTGTGGTAGGCATCTCCCTTTAATGATGGCCCCAAGGGTTGCAGAATGCATGTCAGGATCTTTTCACTGGATCATGCTGACAGGAAGTAGGAGAGTGGGGTGGTCACAGGGGTTATAGATCTGGCACATCTTTGTGCATATGCCCCAGGATCCTAGCAGATATCTCAGGTTCCACAGAGATCCCAGGACTGTCTTGAAGTGGGCCCCTTGGCTCATTCCACAAGAGCAAACGCTGCCCCTCCTCTGTCAGAATGAAGTGATAGAAACTCCGCAAGGAAAATCTGACAGAGCTTTTGTTCCCCCTTAGCCCATTCCCAGGAGGGGGACAGCCAGCCCACTAACAGGAAGACAATGCAGCAGCAAGAGCTAGCGAATCTAATACTGAGACTACAGATAAAGCAGCAATAGTAGTGTCCTGTCCTTGATACTTCCTCTTCCACTTCCGTTTCTGATTGCAACGCAGGCAGTAGACAACATGAAGGTTTGAAGGATGGAGCTGTGTTCTGCCCCCGACATCAATTACTTCTTTGTGTAACTTTTCCAACAATATGGAATAAGAGCTTCTGAAGTTAATGCTCCAGGGTGGGAAGTAAGCTATACTACTGAAAGGGCCAGTGGTGCTGCTTCTTTCTGTTAGTTTTCATACATTGTATGTATGTGGATAGGAAGAGGCAGGCTGTTTTGTTACTTTGCAGTTTTTGAAACTTTTTCATTATTGGCAGCAGCAGCATGGATTATGCAAGAGCATGCAGTCCTCTTACACCTTTACTCCTTGTCTCCGCAGGAGGGCCATTTCCCCTACTTCTATCAGTGTTCACTTTATCCCTTGAGAATGCTGATGCACAATTTATTTGCCTCCTCTTCCATCCTTAGGTGTTTTAGCTCTGCTTCAGCTTTGAGGAGTATTATTGTCTGTCATTTCTCCTCCTGCTGTAGTGCAGAAATAAAAGGAAAAGTCATATCCTAGTTATTGGCTGTGTGCATCAATATGCCCAATAGAAGCCAGAAGCAGAAGCCAGGAGGGGAATACTGGGGTTCAGCTGTTCTTCTGCAGTCATGACAATCTGCAGGCCTTTCACATTCCAAGGTGGAGTTTAGAAACTAATGGGGGTACAATCTAAGTACTTTAACATGTCCTCTTCTACCCAATCAATCTAGGAGCTCTATGCATTTCTTTGAAACTACTAATGTATATTGTATTGCTCATAGCTAGATTGTCAGACTCAACGAGTAGCGATCAATGGCTCGATGTCTAGTTAGCAGCCGGTATCAAGCGGAGTGCCCCAGGGATCTGTCCTGGGGCCAGTTTTGTTCCACATCTTCATTAATGATCTGGATGATGGGATAGATTGCACCCTCAGCAAGTTTGTGGATGACACTAAGCTGGGGGGAGAGGTAGATACACTGGAGGGTAGGGATAGGGTCCAGAGTGACCTAAACAAATTGGATGATTGGGCTAAAAGAAAGCCGATGAGGCTCAATAAGGACAAGTGCAGAGTCCTGCACTTAGGATGGAAGAATCCCATGCACCACTACAAGCTGGGGACTGACTGGCTAAGCGGCAGTTCTTCAGAAAAGCACCTGGGGATTACAGCGGACAAGAAGCTGGATATGAGTTAACAGCGTACCCTTGTTGCCAAGAAGGCTAACGGCATATTGGGCTGCATTAGTAGGAGCATTGCCAGCAGGTTGAGGGAAGTGATTATCCCCCTCTATTTGGCACTGGTGAGGCCACATCTGGAGTATTGCATCCAGTTTTGCCCCCCCCCTCCACTGCAGAAAGAATGTGGACAAATTGGAGAGAATCCAGTGGAGGGCAATGAAAATGACTAGGGCGCTGGGACACATGACTTATGAGAAGAAGAATGAGGGGGGATTTGATAGCAGCCTTCAACTACCTGAAGGAGGGTTCCAAAGAGGATGGAGCTCGGCTGTTCTCAGTGGTGGCAGATGACAGAACAAGGAGCAATGGTCTCCAGTTGCAGTGGGGGAGGTCTAGATTGAATTTTAGGAAAAACTATTTCTCTAGGAGGGTGGTGAAGCACTGGAATGGGTTACCTAGGGAGGTGGTGGAATCTCCATCCTTAGAGGTTTTTAAGGCCCGGCTTGACAAAGTCCTTGCTGGGATGATTTAGTTGGGGATGGTCCTGCTTTGAGCAGAGGGTTGGACTAGATGACCTCCTGAGGTCTCTTCCAACAATAATCTTCTATGATTCTATGTTCCTGAGCACATATTCTGGGCTTCCGTAATTTCATTATAGTTCCCCCAGCAGAGAAATTGTTCAAGTGACTTCAGTGGGACTACTTGTGAAGTAAGGCATTATGAATGAAGATATCAGAATCTGACCCAGAGAGAAGAATTTAGCTCAGAATCTGCATATTAGACACTAGTGCAACAGATAATTTCTAACATATGTAAGCAGAGTCTGGATGAGCTCTCCCTTGACATCTAGTGGTTAGCTGTGGAAAAAGACTTCAGAAGCTGATCTTGTTTGCACCACCCTGCCTATGTGCTCAGCATGATGGGACTGCTTGCCCAAATGATCACTTGTGGCTGGTGTTGGATCCCCAGTCTCCTTGTTATTGGGGCAGGAGTAATAAAGTGTTGCTATCCTTGTTGTGTGAACCGAGGGCAGCAGGTACCTGGCATATCCCAATGGAGGGACTCACTCTCAACTGAACAGCACTCACTAGGCAGGGGGCATGGGTTCCAAAGCTCAATGAGTGAAGAGAGGATGGGGACAGGTACATGCATCTGGTGGTGTGGGCCCTGTTTAAGGGTCCTAGCCACCATTTGACCCTTCCTCTCTCCATGGTATAATAAAAGAGCTAATTTAGACCCAATTGAGAGTCTTGTTACATGCTGTAGAGCTGAAATCACTGATACCTAGTATAGTGGGGTGGTCACCCTGTTCTGGCCCTGAAAGGGTTAAAAGCCAGCCCTTGGAGAGAGCTGGGGTGGAGTGCCAATCAGAAAAGTTTGGGAGGCAGCCAATCAGGGCCAGACTGGGCCCTATAAAAGGGCTGCAGGGCCAGAAGGCAGTCAGTCTTCCTCCAGCCTTAGAGAGAGATGGACCTGGCTGCCTGAAAGAGGAAAAGGATACCTTGGACAGCATAGTGCTGGGGAAGGGCAGGAGGAGCTCGGGGAGCTCCAGCCTGGCAACCTCCCAGGCAGAGGCCTTGCTGACAGGGCCACAGGAGGTACTATGGCTGTGGGGAGGCAGCCAGGAGAATAAGAGGCAACAGGTCCAACCCACTTCCCGAGGATGAGTGGCCACTTCAGACTGCAGTTTTCCCCTGAGGGAAGGGGCTAGATGAAGACTGGCAGTGGGTCACTGAGGCGAGGTGGGCTTAGGGGATTGGGGTTCCACGGGGAGGGGAGGACCCTGAGTGTGGGACTGCTGTGGGATAGTACCCAGGATAAGGGGCACCGTGGGCCGGGAGGGACGCGGGGTCTGAACTACAGTGGTGGAGATTGACAAGAAAAAGACAAGTAGCGACAGCAAGAGAGACAACAGCAAGCAGGAGGTGCTCCAAGGCTGGAATGATCTAATTCCTGAACTAACCAGCAGCTATCTCTTTTGCAAGAGACTTCCCACTGTGCACTAGCAGTGATACTCCCCAACTAACAGCTGAAATCACTGTGAGCTGTGTTATGTGTGTGTGAGGGGCCCCTGAAGATATCTTGGCAAGTGGGCAGCTGGTGGAGAGGCGTGGCAAGCAGGGCGGCTGTTGGTTAGGCTTGACCAGCAGGGTGGTTGGCGGAGAAGTGTGGCAAGTGGTCAGCAGGGTGGCTGGTGGAGAGGTGTGACCAGCAGGGCTGCTGGCAGAGAGGTGTGGCAATCAGCCAGTGGGGTGGCTGGCGGAGAGGGGCGACCAGAGAAGCTGGTGGAGAGGTGTGTCAAGCGGCCAGCAGGGAGGCTAGTGGAGAGGCGTGGCAAGCGGCCAGCAGGGAGGCTGGTGAAGAGGGCCAGAGCAGAGCCCCACAGAGGCATGGCAATCAGCCGTTGGGGCAATGAGCAAGTGCCCGAGCAGTGCAGTGTGTAAGGTGCCTCCTTACTCCCTCCTGCCTTCCACACAAGGTGGGAGGTGAACTCTGCGAATGAACCTCTGACCTCTGGGGCTGCACTGGCCAAGGACAGCAAGTGTGAGAGGGGTACAGAGAAGGGACAGGCACATTAAAGGGACTTTTTGGTTGCTGCACTTAAGACCCAGAGGGGGAAAGGACACTGCCCAACTTACTTGGGGGTGGGTCTTTTGCTCATGGTTTGTGTTTATGAGCCCTAGTTGTGGTATTTTCCCAAATTAATGCTGAGTTAATTCCTTTCTTTTATTAAAAGTTTTTGCTTCACTCAGACTCTGTGCTTGCGAGAGGTGAAGTATTGCCTCTTAGAGGTGCCCAGGGGGTGGTGTGCAATTGTCCCAGGTCAGTGGGTGGGGGCTCGAGCCAGTTTTGTGTTGAATTGAAAAGGAACCCCTAGATACTGAACCCAGCCCTTGTTGCTGCTGGCTTCACCTGGCAGAAGGGTTACACATAGATATTATATTCAGTACCATGCTTCTTAGCCATGTGTTTGCCTGGTGTTTCTCGGTGAAATCTTTCCCACTTCAATGGGGCCAGGATTTCACTCACTTTGTCTTACTGTTGCCTTTTTTTTTTTTTTAAATTGTTTCCTTGTGGAGATGATAATGCTCTGGCCTCTGCTGACAGTCATCAAAGGACAAGTATTAGTAGTCATTGCTAGTGTTAGAGAGAAATGGGTATATTGAAATATTGCAAGATATTCTTTCAGGATTTTGATTTCTTTATCATTAATATTATTATGAATAATAATACATGTTTATTAGGTAGTGCCTAAGAGTCAACTATTGCGCTAGTCACATACACAGAATAGTTGATGGTCCCTGATGCAAAGAGCTTACTCTTTGATGTTAGTCACCTCAATTTCAAGGATGATGTCAACAATTGTAGTTCATACTAACAGGTCTTCACGTAACTCCATAGACCAATTTGGGAAGAGAAACATTTAGCACAGTGGCCAGAGAGCCGTTTGAGTTGATTCAGCTGCATGTTGTTTCTAGTGCCTGCTGCTGTGCCTCCAACTGTTCAATGTGATTCCTCTCAAAGTCGTGGACACCCACCCTTACAATGTGGCATCATGCAATGCAATCAATTGCCAGTTGCTCAAAGGTTGAGCCAGAAATATTTATTTTGTGCAGTTTTTGTTTCAGGGTATCCTGGAGCATTTCATCTGCCCTCAACGGGTTTTTTCAGAACTGAAATCAGAATATAAGCCTTCTTTTGATAGGTGAGTCGCAGGAGCATGAATTACATGGCTAGTCCATCTCCATTGGGCAGAGATCAAATGAATCTCAATGATGACTGAACCAGCTTTCTGCAGGACTTCCATGTTGCAAATGGAAACCATGAGGTTTTTTAATGTGCGGTTGATAACAGGTCCACATTTTGCACCCACAGAGCAATGTTATGAGGACAACTGCACTATAGACTTTGATTTTTTTTTTCTGTAGATAGATTCCATGTTACTTCCAGATTTGGTGATAGAGGCAGCCAAATGCAGCAATGACTTTCTTAATTCGCACTTTGTGATCAACTGTTGCTTCATTGTTTAACATGCTTTTGAGATAATTAAATTGTTTGATGGCTTGCAGTGTGGTACCTTCCAAGGTTATTAATGGGTTTTGGTAAGGTAGTTGAGGAGCTATCTGGTACATAACCTTGGTTTTCATTCGACTGATGGTGAGGCCAAAGTTATGAGCTACCAGAGCAAAACAGTTTGTAAGATCTTGTAGTGGTTCTTCAGAGTGTGCCATCATGTCACAACTATCAGTGTAGAGCAGTTCCTGGATCAACACTTCTGTCACCTTGGTGGTCACACATAGACAGGAAAGACTGAAGATTTTACTAATGCAGAAAAAATATAAAGGTGCCATTTGAAGAGCCAAGAAGGCTTCCTCTACCATCAGAGCAAAGAATAGACCAAAAAGACGAGGAATGAGGACACATCCTTGCTTCACCCTGTTCGCAGTTGGAAATGGGTCTGTTAGATATGCTAACTCTTCCAGCCATGCCTTCATAGAATTGCCAGACAATGCTAATAAATTGGTCTATACTTCCAAAATTAGTGAGCAATTTCCAGAGGGCAGTGTGGTTGACTGTGTTGAATGCCTTGGTTAGATCAAGAAACATGATATTCTGTTGATATTGGTTCTGTTCACAAGATTTTTCCTGTAATTTTCAAATAATGACAAACATGTCAACACCACTCCATTGAGCACAAAAGCCATGGTGACTCAGAACGTTGTCCTGGTGTCTGATGATTTGGGTCAGGAATCAGATCAGGAGGCTCCATGCAAGAGTCTTGCTGGTCACAGAAAGAAAAGAGACACTGGAAGTTAACTCAATCGCTCTTTGAGCTTTTACATTTATAGACTGTAACAATGTTGGCATCTTTCACTTTTGTTATAAGATTTCTTGAAGCCAGACGTAAGAAAAAATTGAAACTGAAAACTTTTGCCAATGAGAACTTCATCAGGAATGGCATCAGGACCAGAAGATTTGTTATTTTTCATTACGCAGCCTTCTGCACCTTACTCATGTGGGTGGATCAGCAAGTGCGTTAGATGTGGGCAATTTGCAAACATTATCCAGAGACTCATCAGAAACAGTAGATAAATAACTAAGTAGTTTACTATAATGTTCATGCTCACATTGATGGATGGCTGTGCAGTCTGTGATGAGATTCATTATCAAAACTTGTTAGCAGTGTCAAGGCCAATTGGATAGGGCAGTACACAGCTTTGACCACATCATAAAAATCTTTGGAGTAATGTTTATCAGCAAGAGCTTGTAGTTCATCTGTTTTGTGGTCAAACCATGTATTTTACATTTTGTGATGTATGCACTGGAGCATGCTGCAAGCTACCCTATATCTGGCCTTTTTCAACTCAGGTATGTCTGTGCTGTGAAAGAAAAAAAGTCTCAGACCCCAGGACAACTGATTCAGGGTCCCGGGGTGTAGTGGGGTGACTACCCCGCTCCTGCCGGGAAGGGCTTAAAACAGCCCTGGCAGAGGGCTGCAGCTCTAAAAGCTGGGCTAATTGGGGAAGCTGCCACAGCAGGACCACGCCCCAATCAGGCCACAGCTGGCCTGTATAAAAAGGCTGGGGGCCAGAGGCCAAACAGTCTCTCTCTGCTTTTAGAGGGAGAAGGGCCTGGCTGTATGAGCTAGACATAGGGTACCTGTATTAGAGCAGGGCTGGGGAAAGGCTGAGGAGCTGGGGAGCTCTAGCCTGGATAGCCCCAGGCTGTGGCCTAGTGGAAGGCCAAGGGGTACTGGGGGTTGCAGAGGGCAGCCCAGGGCTAGGCCAAGGCAGCAGGTCCAAACACTCCTTGCCAGTGATAAGCGGCCTATACTGCAGTCTGCCCCAGGGAGCAGGGGCTAGTTGGTGACTGGCAGTGGCCTAGTGCTGAGGCAAGGTGGGGAATAGTTGGTGGGGGTTCCTCAGGGAGGGAAGACCTAGTGTGTGGGTACTGCCAGGGGGCAGCACCCCAGATACAAGGCCACTGGGGTCTGGGAGGGACATGGGGGCCCGAGGACAGATAGATCACCAGCCTGCAGGGGGTGCTCCAGGATGCTGGAAGAGCTAATTCCTGAGACGACCAACAGGAGGCGTCTCAGGGTGAGTCCGCTTCTCTTACGTGGGGCTTGTGTTATGTGGCTAAAAATAGCAGTGTAGATGTTCCTGCTGGAGCTTGAGCTCTGAGATTTGTTGGGCCTTGTCCATTTAAATCCAGCTGGGTGGATGTACCCCAAATACACAAGACAGACAGGGGGTGGAGAAAGGGGTATAACACACAAGCAGCATTGACAATCTGATGGAAGAAAGTGGCATATTAGTTGCACCATAAGCACCGGCTTCCTCCTTGCCCCAAGGGTGCTCAACCCTTGCTCTGTCTCAGGCCCCGCCTCTACTCCAACCCTTCCCCCCAAGCCCCTACCCCTGCCTCTTCCCAACCCTGTTCCACCCCAAGCCCCCCCACCCACTCCATCCTATCTCCCAACGCCCCACCCCGTCTCTTTCCAACCAGTTCTAAATTGTTCTAAATTTACTGTGGGTTGAAATTTTATTAATATTACAGCTGAAGTTCTCCCAAATTTGGGCATGGAATTGATACCCTAAATCCTCAACTCAAGCTTTTCTTACTCAGTGGAACATTTGGAAAAGTTTAATAAATAATTCTCTCTCTCTCTCTCTCTCTCTCTAATTACATATAATGGGGTCTTTAATGTCCATGATAGATTAGATTCTTCACTCAAAACATAGTAGCACATGCCTTTTCCTTGGCTATTGTTATTTACTACTAACTCATTGGGAAGGTGGCAATTAATTGCACCTTATGGTACTTGAGGAGATCCCTGTGTATTATGTATAAGATAAGATCATTCTAGTTGGTATAATGGTACTTATTTATATTCTGTGTTTATATAAACATTGGTCAAAACATTTAGAGTGGGATTCACAAGGACCACTTTAGGCACCTAAATCCAATATTTAGGCAACGGTGGCATTCACAAAACTCCTGTTCAGCTGCCGCCTAATCCTGTATGCCTCTAAAGTCCCTAGGCATCTGAGGCCTGGTCTACACTTAAAATCCACACCCCTGAGTGCCGTAGCTTTGTGACCTAACACCTGGTGTAGACATAGCTAGGCTGATAGAAGAATGCTTCCATCAACCTAGCTACCATTGCTTGGGAAGGTGGTGTTCCTACAGTGATGTGGAAAACCCTTCCGTTGGCATAAGCTGCATCCACACCAGGGGTGGGCAAACTTTTTGGCCTGAGGGCCACATCTGGGTGGGGAAATTGCATGCAAGACCATGAATGTAGGGCTGGGGAAGGGGGCTGGCGTGCGGGAGGGAGCGCAAGGTATGGGAGGGGGTGTGGTGTGCAGGAAGGGATTCAGGGCCAGGGGTTGGGGCAGAGTTGGGGTGCAGGAGGGGGTCTCAGGGCAGGGGGTTGGGGTGCAGGAGGTGTGCAGGGTATGGCAGGGGGTTGGGTTGCAGGCAGGATGCAGCCAGGAGTTCAGGGTAGGGAGTTGGGGTGTGGGGTGCAGGAGGGGTTCAGGGTGCAGGCCCATTGCCATTTACAAGGAAAGATTACTTATCAGTAACAATTGTTCTTTGAAGAAAACCTCTGTGCATTCGCACTTTAATCCTATCTATGCAATTGTGGTGGTTTCATTATCCACATACACATCTAATTATTGTTTGAATACTGAAATTCTTGTGGGTTAAGTAGGGTATTGCAGCCCAAACACTGGACTAAGTATCAGCAAATGAGCAACAACAAAAAAAATCAAATACTTCTCTGCAAAATACTCTCACATTCCTGGCAAAGCTCTGAGGTCCTAGCCGAGACTGCTTCTGCAGAGAGTGAAGAGCTGATAAGAATTATTTTAAACCTTTTGTTGAGCTTTATTTTCCTTTGAAAAGTCCCATAAGAAATAATACATATAAATGAAAGAATAAGCAGCAGGAATGAAATGCCCTAATGTGTTTGCTTTAATGTGTTACACTTCATGCACTTTTACTTTTTTTGAATTTTTGCCAGCTTTTATTAACCTAAATCCCAAAAGGTGCGGGAAATTATGGAGAAATCATGAATCAGAACAGCTAACTTATTTGCACCATTGGTTCACATTGTTACTATTAATAATAACACTTATTGTAATTAGTTATTTATTTCTTAGAGTAAACTTTTTAAAAGTGCTTAAGTGACTTAGGGCCCAGATTTTTTTTTAAAAAATGTAGGCATTGCTCTGCTTAGCATTACGATGCCTAATCCCTAGGTGGCCCACCGGTGGAAATTTCATTCCCAAATTAAGCTCCCAGGCTCTCCATACAAGGTATGGGAAAAGGTAGGTGCTTAAGAAAATGATTTTTCAGAAGCAGGCCAACTGATCAGGGAGTCACCTAAACTAACCAGCAGTGAAATGTCAAGGAGAGGGGCTTGAGCACCTAAGTGGCTGACCTGGTGTGCTTGGCTGGTAAGCCAGAGATAGGCACCTCCTTCTTCTCAATAGCCGGAGCCATGAATCCTGTCATGGACTTAAGCACCTAATCCAGGTTAGCTGCTTAGATAGCCCATGCCCTTGCAGCTGAAGCCATCTCTCTGTCTTCCCTGCTCCTACTCAATACCTGTTTCATGCTCATCCTATATTTCCTTTTGTGAGGGTGCTGGGCTACTTCCTCACTTATCAGTGGCTTGCAGCCTACCACCTTGCTGCAAGATCTGAAGCTAACAGATGTTAGTTGTGTGCAGAGCAGGCCTACATGATTGTGCCCCACAGGTGAGACAAGCATTCCCCCACCTACTTTGAGAATCCTGCTTGGGAGCCTTCAACGCTTGAGCTTAAACTCAGGCTGCAAATAGCTTGTTAGCTGTTGGTCAGCATCAGGATTTAGGTGGCAAATACCAACCTGTGGAAACTTAAGTACCATGGAGACTTAGTGTTGATGGAGTTAGGCAGAAGCTGAGGAGTGGCTTTGAAAATGTTAGTGGGTGCCTCAACAGTGGCATTAGGTGCCTACAGACACACACAGCCATATACATTGCTTTAGGGATCTGGGCTTTAGGAGCTTAAATCCCATTGACTTCAATGACATTAGGCTTTTAAGGGCCAGAGTTTCAAAGGTATTTAGGTACTTAAAAATGCATATAGGCACCTAGTGGGATTTTTAATAGCTCCTAAACAGATCAGTCACATAACACCCATTGAAATTCAAATTAAAATAAATAAAATAATCCCCTAGATTGAATATCTACTTAAAAACTTGAAACACACAATGCTTTGATCTGTTGTCAAATAAACTAGCTAGTTAACTTCTATTTCAAACTTGGGGCAGGTTATTAACATGTTAGTAGCAAACAGACTCTAACAACATCTGGCTTCTTCTGAGACACTAAAGTCCTCTTCTAATCTGGTATCAGGTCTGATCATGAAATAGAAACACCAGTTGCAGTGCTGGACATCAGTGTATATCCACTAGAGGATACTGTGGCACTAACATGGTCAAGGATGCCAATTATTAGAGCTGGGTTACCAAAAATGGAGGCAGAATTAGAATTAGTGGCCTTAACCTCTCTGTACCTCAGTATTTGTATGAAGCGCATTGCATTTATTTGAAAATAGCTCTGTAGCACCTTTTAACATAACTTATTCGGAAAAGCATTTTCTGTTCATAATTTGTTCTGGTTATTGATAAAATACTGAGAAATGCTTCCTCACAGTGTTACATAAAAAGCATTTTTGACAAGCTGATAGTAGGTACTCAGATGATCTCAGTGTAGTGCTGGCTGGAGTGGAATATACTGCTATCTGTGGAATTTGAAAAGGTAGAGGATGATCTAGCTTTTCTTGCAGTGGAAGGAAGCTTCTTTCCTCTTTATTTCTCTCCTATTACCCATAACTTGAAGTGTAATCTTTGTTAACTGAATTGTATTAAAAATGTAGCTCCGGAGTCAGCAAAACTTCATTTCTGGCCACCAAGCTTTATCCCGCTACATACAGCACAATGCTGAGCAGTAGTATGACTCAGAAGTTAACATTCTCCCCATAGTTCCAATGGGACATAGAATCTCTTCACCCCTCTCTCTCTCTGATATCTCTAAGTTGCCTATGAATGGAGTTGGTTGAATATTATTCAATATACTTACTATTCAGCTGGTTTAATCATATTCTATATTCAGAAAGCAGGGCCAGCTCCAGGGTTTTGGCCGCCCCAAGCACCCAAAACAAAAACAAAAAAAGCCGCGATCGTGATCTGCGGCAGCAATTCAGCGGGAGGTCCTTTGCTCCCAGGTGGAGTGAGGGACTGTCCACTGAATTGCCGCCGAATACCTGGACGTGCCGCCCCTCTCCGGAGCGGCCGCCCCAAGCACCTGCTTGACAAGCTGGTGCCTGGAGCCGGCCCTGTCAGCAAGTGTATATCTTGTAGAACAATATTTGATAATTAACTTAGTGATTAATGGTTAATTCATCAAATAAATTATATGATGAACATTTTTAAATGTATTATACCATTTAGCTATGACTATGGTACACTTTTTAAAGCACTCTTGGCAATATTTTCTTATACTACTGCAGTGTGAAAGAAAGATACATTATATCTATAAGGGGTTCTATTAAGACCTACTGGGAGACCCTACAAAAATAAATTGAGAAAGACGAAGAGCGGTTGCTTGAAAAGAACCACGGGGAACGCTTGAAAACCACAGTAAAAACACAGGGCTTAATGGTAATACTGTCAAGAGCTCAAAGCAAGCAGCTGTGCGTTTTTGTACTGTCCCTACAGTCTGGAACGCAAACTGTGACTCTTGGAATTAAAGTCTTCGTTCGGGGTACCACTTTTCTCTGAAGGGGAAGTACCTTGTTCTCAGTCTATACTTGGTGCCATGTACTGTTAAGAGTTGATGTAACCAGCAACTGGAAGAAACTATTTGCAGTACACAATAACAAGTTTTATTGGTCCTATTAACCCAGGAATTAAGCTACATATTTCTTGAGTGCCATCTACTGGGACCCTTTCTATTGGCTATTTACATATATACAGACAGAACACTGCTGTAATATGTACTTCCCCCTGGTGTAGTGGTGCAGCTGCGCTAGCTATCACACTGGGAGACAGAGCTAAGGCTCCTTCCATTCCCCACCTGATGCTACCTTGCACAGGGGAAGACATAGCACTACATGGAGTCTGCTTTTTTTCACCCTGCTGCTACCTGTGATCCAGGTAGTCAGCAAAAGGGGGTCAGGAGGTGCATTATGCCCCATTGCTTCCTTGGGCAAGTGCACAAACCAAGACACAATCAAGAGCTGATAGCTTTGTACCCATCCACAATCATAGCACAGGAATTTTTGTGCATTTCTTCGGGAACTATGTGTGTGTTCCAAGAGTCCATGGGCCAGGTTAAGAAGGATCAAGAAGGGAGCCTGAAGAATACAATCCTGTCTGGTGAAAAATAAACCAAGATCACCAGCACAACATTACACTTCATAGGAAGGTGGAGAAATAAAAAGATTCCCTGTAGACCAAGACCTGGAATGACATTTGACAGTGTATATGGTAACACCCATTATTTCATGTTCATGTATCTTCCTACTGTATTTTTCATTGCATGCATCTGATGAAGTGGGCTGTAGCCCATGAAAGCTTATGCTCAAATAAATTTGTTAGTCTCTAAGGTGCCACAAGTACTCCTGTTCTATTTCCAGCTAGTACACTTGGCTGTCAGGATCCACTAACAGAATCTGGAGTATGACATCTGGCTTTGGAAATCTGGGGTTTACTGTCTCCATTGGCTGGATGCAGCTGGGTAGCAAAGATTGTACTGGAGACTAGTAATGGTGAATTGTTTAGGGATGACAAAAGAAATGACGAGACCCCCAATCTCCTGTGGGAATGCAAAGAGGAGGAATCTGGTCATCCTTGACTGGACAGATCTGCCTATTCCTTACTGCAATTGACAACAAAGAATAGAAAGTCAGGTGAGATTAGAAAGAAACAAAAAAATGGCGAGCTGACACCCTTCCGTCAAGATGGAAGAAGGGGACAAGAGCACATCCAATTGTTTTAACTGACAAGTGAATTAAGCATCCAGCAGGAAAAGACAAGGGCATGAACCATTGCTTGACCAAAGTAATTATCTGTCAACAAATTGATTTCTGAAGGAACTCACAGAGAAAGGGGGAAAAAAGGATTATAACTACAGCCAGAGCTATCACCTTGCAGTTCCAAATTCATACCTCTGGAGAGCTGCGGCAGAGAAAACAATTCCCCTAGTAGTAGGAGAGAAGCAGGCCATTTGTCTGGGAAAGAAAAGAAAAATGTAACTGAACCTAGGATAAAGCATGGAAACTAATAATGTTTCCCTGGTACTTATAAGAGCCTGGGGTAATGATTTAAATAAGGGCTAATTGTTAAACGAGGGTATTATCATTTACTGAATTCTATCTAATTTATATCAACTGGATTAAAGGATTTACCGGTTAATTTTTTTTGGCTACATTGCTGAATGGAGGTATAGGACTTCTCCAACTCTGGGCTGAAAGGGGAGCTAAAAGGGGTGTGCTTTCTCGCCTCATGGGTGCTTAAAGTGGGGAAAACCCAGTGTTTTCCAGCTGATTTGCTTTTTTGTTTTGTGGATAATCAAATAAGCCCTGAGGAAAGGGCCTTGAAAGGATTAAGGCTTGGAGCTTTATTTCCATCCCCTGGCTGGTTCAACCACTCACCAGGTAACACCATATTCAGTTGCTTTACCATGCTTACCTATAGTGGATATCCAGGGCTGGCTCCAGGGTTTTGGCTGCCCCAAGCAGCCAAAAAAAAAAAGCCACGATCGCGATCTGCGGCGGCAATTCGGCGGAAGGTCCTTCGCTCCAAGCGGGAGTGAGGGACCGTCCACCGAAATGCCACCAAATAGCTGGACGTGCCACCCCTCTCCAGAGTGGCTGCCCCAAGCACCTATTTGGCAAGCAGGTGCTTGGAGCCAGCCCTGTGTATATCCTAATGCCTTAAAATAGCTCATGGGTGGGGGGCATTTCTTTGGCCTTATTAATGTGATCTACCACAAATCTGTGAATCCCACAGTTAATGAGAGACTGGATGCAGATGACATGGAACTACAGGTAGTGAATTTTACACTTCACAAGAAGACAAGTACTTCTGAATTAATTAATAACTTCTACAGAATTATTCAATGTGTGTGAAAGAATTTTTTTCTGATGTGCTACAGCTTTCCAAAGGCCTTCTTTATGGTGTACAAAAGCAGATGCTGAAACAAACAGAGGAATTTTAAGTGGAAGGAGGTGTGCTTTCTTCCATTTAACAACTGTGAAATATAATAAATGACATTTACAGTAACACTTAGATGTCATGCCAGATACATAGTGATATTTATATGAAAAGTGTCATATGTAAAAGCTTGAAGGCAAAGTCTTAGAACCGCTTATTATTAGACATTGGACATGAAGGGAGCACAAACAGACGGAAGAAAGGTTTGGTATCTCTTCCTGGCTCTGTCATAGACTTCGTACGTGAATTCCAGCAAAACAAGGCTTTTCAACGCTGTTCACTAAGTTTAGATGCCTTCCTGTATGAGTTCTCACCTTAATTTAGGGCCTAAATATAAGGGTGGGAGTTTAACTTTAGGTTCCTATATTTAAAAGTCTTGGCCTTTGGAATTTTAAGAAGTAAAACAAACAAAATGGAATATTATCACACAGTTCCAGACATAAAGGAACCATATCTGATTCTAAACATGTAACTACTAGGGCGGTGCAAAACTTTGGCATAGAACTTTGGATCCATCGCAAGCCAGGGTATGTCCAGCTTCTCGTGCAAGCCACAAACACCAGCCCAAGACTAGGAGCATTCACAGACTTGGTCTAATTCTTCTCTAGATTGTCCACACCCAGCCCTCCACATGGATGTGATATTGCTACCCCCAAACATTCAAAAAAATGGATCGGTTCCCCAAAATCAAGTGACTAGTGTTAAAAGAATGAGATCCTGAAAAAAAATACATTTTGAGTGCTTTTTCTTTGCTTTCTGGCTTTTGAGTCTTTACGGTGCACTCAGGTCACAATTTAAAGCTTTTCTCTGCAAGCATGAGGGATATATATATGAATGCTGCGATTCGCACATAATCACTTGTCTCCAGATGTTGGAACATAAATTAAAACACTAAATATAATGAAACCTGCACTAAATTCATGAGTTAACAAATGTAGATGCTCCCTGCCAGCCAGGTCCCTGTATCTATTTCTGTACAATTCCTGCTATCTCTTAACTTACCTTAGATTTCAGACAGATAACCTTACCCCTGAGTAGCTTTTGGAACCTGAGGGCAGTCAGTGAATCTTCTACCAGTCTTTGTGGTGGAGATGGTTGGCCACTCCTCTTTAGCTCCTCCTTTGAGGAACCACCTGCTCTGATTGCTGCCTCCTGCAAAGCTATCACTACTATTTTGGGTACAGAAAGTGCTTGCCAACCAACAGAGCAGCAGGAGCAAAGCAAAAGTCCAGTATAAAATATTCTAAAGCACTGAGTTAGGGATCTAAGTCACTTGGGTATTTTTGAAAATTTTACCTTTAACTCTCAATCAGTGTTCTACTATGCACAGGCATACAATGTGTTTTGTCATATCATTCCATAGAAGCTGAGTAAATACTCCATAAAACTTTCATTTTGTCAGATTTAATACAGGATATTCATTCTTTGACAAAAGTTCAGGGGAAGGAGAAGCATAGCTTGAGAAAGTTAAATTGACAGTGTATGTATTACTAAATAAAATTAACAGGAGGTGATGCTTATTTTGGGAATGGGGTAGCATGGGCTAGTGACTAAGGTATTGGGGTGGGGCTAAGGTAAACTGAATTATATTCTTTGCTTTGACCCTGACCTGCTGCGTGACTTCGGGTAAGTCACTCTATGGCATTATGCCCCATATTCTTCATAGTAATATTATGATATGAGTATAACATAGATAATATGGTCTACACAATACTTAGTCCTGCCATGAGTGCAGGGGACTGGACTAGATGACCTCTCGAGGTCCCTTCCAGTCCTATGATTCTATGAATTATGGTGTATTTTGTGCAAGATAAGGCATATGAGATCATTGAAAAGATTATGATTTACTGTATATGAATATCCTACTTGTATGCATGTATCATTTTGGTATCCGAAGTTAGGAATATTGTCTATGTATCTATTACAAATGTGTTTACACCTGGGGAAAACCCGCTAGGCAAAAGATTGTCAGTCTTGATGGCTGGTTGGGAAGGGCTGTTAGGGAGAACAATAGGTCTTAGAAGAAGCTACTCTCCCACTGGGGAGCCTTCCTGGGGAGCTTTCTTGAGGATGCTACAAACAGTCTCTGAGTCATGGCTACTGTGATCCTACAGGGACATGTGACCAAGTGACCTGGTACTGGACTCCATCTTGATATACAAGTGTTTTTCCACTGACCAGGCATAAGAACCAAGCCTGGAGACAAAGGGTTCCTGCCATATGCAAATACTATTTAAGGAAGGAGAGTGACATCATTGTGGTTCTTCACTGACTCCCCACCCAAAGAAGACTCTTGGAAACACCAGATGAAGAAGGACTTAACTGGGGGGAATGGCTGGACCCAGGCTAGAGGGATTTCCTGCAACCAGCTTGAATCATCATTTAGGGTGAAAATTTACTACTCATATCCGATCTCTTTAGTATATTATACTTAGATTGCATTTTTGTCTATTTGCTAGGTAATCTGCTTTGATCTGTTTGCTATCCCTTATAATCACTTAACATCTATCTTTTGTAGTTGTTAAACTTATGTTTGCTTTGTCTAAAACCAGTGTGTGGGAGTCATAACTGGGGGCAGAAAGCTGTGTATATTCCTCTCCACATTGAGGGAGCGGGAGAATTCACGAGTTTATGCTTTACAGTTCTCTGTGCAGCACAAGATGGTATAATTTTGGGTTTACCGTCCAGAGGTAACTGGAGTAACTGGGCAGTTCCTTAGCTGAAGCCTTCCCATGCAGAGCTGATCACAGCAACTGTATGTTTCTGCAGCTGAGGTTGTCCCTACCTGTATGTGTGCTGGTGAAGGTACAGACTGAAGCCTGGGAGAAGGATGGCAGGCTGGTCATAGCAGTACAGTGTAAAGGGAACCCAGGCTGGTGGATCAGGCAGGCTCAGTGGTACCCCAGTTCCAGGTGGCACACTGGGGGATCCCGTCACACACTCCATCTCTCTGTTTCCCCTCCCACCATTTTTCTGTCTTATCTAGTTAAACTGTAAGCTCTTTGAGGCAGCCACTGTCTCTCAGTAACTGTATTTACATAGGTAAAATGCATTACCTAGCTGGCCCCAGTCTCAGCTGGGGCCTCTTGATGCCACCATAATACAAATAATAATTTATGACATATTTTAGGTGAAGATGATCTGAAATGGGCAAGGATGAGCCTCATTTTCCGTTTTTTTTTTTTTTTTTTTTTGATACAGAGGTATATAGGCATCTAATGTGATTCAGTGTTTAAAGCTTTTTATCGAACAATAAATTGGCCCTAAAAGTAAAAGCAGCACCTCTGCATGTGATGCATTCAAATTAAGCTTTTCTATGGTGATAGTTGCAGTTAGTACCTATTATGTCTTCAGCTGCAGGGACACAGTTTTGGTTCAGGTTCGACACAGCTTTTCCTGGGAAAAGTGTCTGTCGGTACAGTGTCTTGCCTTCTCTGATCATGTCACACTTGTAATGAGTGACTTAATATCTATGCTAATATTGCCGGCTGCATCCACTGTATAAGCTTGACACAAGCCCTGGTGGCAGCAAAGGAAGAGCTATCTAAATTAAACTGAATATGCCTTGATTGAAAATGAAGGAAATTGTATTAACCAGTCACCTGTGGGTACATATCATATGCTAACTCATGCTTAGTCTGGTGCTGTGAGTGCCTAGCATACTAATGGATTTCAAGCTTTGATGCTGCAGATAGGGTATGCTTTCTTTACTTACAAGCTATGTATTGGCAGCCCTGTCTTATTAATTTTTGTACAATGTGGTGGCTTTGTGTGTGTGTGTGTGTGTGTGTGTGTGTGTTACCGGCTATGTACTTTGCTACAGATCTTTTGTCTGAGAAATGAGTCTCATGTTCTGTGGGGGCTGATCTATCTAAATTGAAATCAGTGTCTCAAAGTTCACACAAAATACAATGTGTAGATAACGTAACAAAATATTTAAAAAGGGGCAAAAATTAATACAATCATCAAAAGTTCTAGATTAATAACTGGATTGTAACACAGCAACCACAGGTGTTGCTGAGCGTTAGAAGGCTTATACTATGTATCGAGATGTAATGTAAAGTGACCATGGTTATAATTACATAATATATTATGTGTACAGTTCACATTATTGTGATTTATAGTGTGGCTGCACATAAGAGCCCTAGCCATGGGGCAGGACCTGAATGTGGTAGGTGCTGTAGAAACACAACAAAAAGAAGAGCAGCAGTTTTGTTTCCAGCACTGCAATGTACTCACTGTGTGAACTCTTTGTGCCATCATTTCTCCAACTATAGCAAGGGGATAGTGATACTTAACCTCTGTAAGCACTTGAGAAAAATGCAGTGTAAACACTTTGTTTTATTATTTAAGCCAGATGGAGCCTCAAACTTCACAAAGTGTAGGCTATCACTGGCGGCAGAAGGACTGCTGGGATGAGGAATGAAGTGGTATGAAACAGGTGGAATAGAAGCTCCAAGATTCTTATTCAGAAGCCTCTGCCCTCCAACTTCTTCACACTCCTCTTACGTCAAGTCTGACTACTGGGGCCTTCTGTGGTGGAGTGAATTTCATCCATGAAGAGTCTGATGGAGCCAGCCACTGCTTTTCAATCCTCCCCTATCGTGTATCTGTCTGATGCTGAAACACTCATTGAAAGGGGTACTAAAGGGCGTGTCTTTGTTCAGCACAGATGTTGGAAGAAAAGCCCTGGAAACTCAAGCAAAACAAAGAAAACACAGGTTTAGATTCCTAGTGGCAGCTTTAAATATGTGCATCACTGCACATTGGCTTAGAAAAGAAATCCATATTCCCAACAGATGGTTGGCATGTAAAATTAAAAAGGCTGTAAAGGAGTTTTTATACTAAAGGCTGGGGAAAAGCTGATGGGTGTGGAGGAGCACACAGTTTGGATTGATACATCCCTAATTAGAGAAGTATTTATTAAAGGGGATACAGAGTATCCTAGTAAAGAGGAAAACATAGAAACTGATAAAGTACAGGTAGGAACTGAAGAAAAACAGTCAAACAAAAGAGTCCATTCAATTACATCACATGAACTCAGATAACTAAACACTGACAAATTTTGTAACTGCATGTATACAAATGCAAGAAGTTAAAATACTATGAGCATGTCTAATACTACAAATTTAAGTCGGCCTACATTAGGTTGACTTACAACCACCACAGTAATTACTACTCTCCTTCTGTCAGTAATGTGCGCCAGGTGTGGGGGGCAGTCACCCAGGTTCCTCAGCTCCCTGAGTGGGAGCCTGGGGGTACAGTCCAGCTGGAAGTGGGAGGCTGGAGGCTGCTGGGTTCTAGCTGCCCTGCTTTCTTGTCAATTTCAGGGCTCCACAAGACAGCCAACAGCCACTGTAAGTAACTCAGTGTCTATACAGACACTGCGTCTCCCTAACTACACTGACATAAGACCTGTGCCTCTCGTGGAGGTGGAGTTATTATGTTGGTGTAGTAGGGCACTTGTATCATTGGGACAAAGCTGTAGTGTGCACACTGCCATAATTAGGTTGACGTAAACTGCCTTATATTGACTTAACTGAGTAGTGTAGATCAGGCCTAAGATGGGTGAACTTGAGTTCCTGGAATTAAATAAGGATATTGATATAATAGGCATAAAAGAACCCAATGGGACACCGTAACACCAGTGTACAAAATACATAGGAATGACAGAGTAGGTCACACTGGTTGGGGAGTGGTACTGTATATGTGTGTAAAAAACCTTAAATTAATCAAATAGTACCATACAAGCTCTATGAATACAAATGCCATGCTGGAATAATAAGAGTATAGCAGTATATATTATTAACCACCTGACCAGGAGGATGATGGTGATTGTGAAATGCTAAGGGAGATTAAAGAGGCTACCACTGGGGGATTTCAGCTATCCCCATATTGACTGGGAACATGTCACCTCAGGAAGAGGTGCAGCAATAACATTTCTAGATATATAAATGACTGCTTCTTGGAGCAGCTAGTCCTGTAATCCACAAGGGGAGATGCAATTCTTGATTTAGTGCTAAGTGGCACACAGGATCTAGTCCAAGAGGAGAATATAGCTGAACTTCACAGTAATAGTGACCACAATATAATTAAATATAACATCCCTGTATGGGAAAAATACCAAAGAAACCCACCACAGTAGCATTTAACTTCAAAAGGGGGAACTAAACAAAAATGAGGAGTTTAGTTCAATGGAAAGGAAAAGGAACAATCACAGGTGTAGAATGCTTGCAGGCTGCAGGGAAACTTTTAAAACCCCATAATAGAGGCTCAAACTATATGGCAACCCTCCCCTTCCCCTCCCCCCACCCAAAAAAATAAGAGGACAAAAAAAGTCACTATGGCTAAACAGATTTAAAGAGTTGGTTAGAAGCAAGAAGAGAGATTTTTAAAAGCTGGAAGTCAAATCCTACTAAGGAAAATAGAAGGGAACAAACTCTGGCAAGTCAAGTGTAAAAGTATAATCAGGCAGGCCAAAAAAAAGACTTTGAAGAGCAACTTGCAAAAGACACAAAAAATAACAGCAATTTTTATTTTAGGTACATAAGAAGCAGGAATCCTGCCAAATAGTCAGTAAGGCCACTGGACAATCATGGTGCTAAAGAAGCACTCAAGCAAGACAAGGCCATTACAGACAAGCTAAATGAATTCTTTGCACTGCTCTTCATTGCAGAGGATGAGAGGGAGATGCCCACACCTGAGCCATTCCTTTTAGGTGACAAATCTGAAGAACTGTCCCAGATTGAGGTGTCAGTAGAGGATGTTTTGAAACAAATTGATACATTAAACAGTAATAAGTAACAGGACCAAATGGTAGTCACTGAAGGAATACAGATATGAAATTGGTATGTAAACTAGCACTTAAATCAGCCTCTGTACCAGATGACTGGTGAATGGTAATATGATGTCAATTTTTAAAAAAGGCTCCAGAGGTGATCCTGGCAATTACAGGCCAGTAAGTCTAACTTCAGTACTAGGTAAATAGATTGAAACTACAGTAACAAACAGAATTATCAGACACAAAGAAGAACACAATATGTTGCTAAAGAATCAACAAGGCTTTGGAAAAGGAAATTTATGACACACTAATCTATTAGAATTCTTTGAGGGGGTCAAAAAAATGAACTGTGTAATCCAGTGGATGTACTTTGTATTTGGACTTTCAGAAGGCCTTTGACAAGGTCCCTCACCAAAGGCTCTTAAGAAGCAGTCCTGGGATAAGAGAGAAAGTTATTTCATGGATCAGTGACTAGATAAAAGTTAGGAAACAAAGGGTAGAAATAAACGATCCGTTTTCACAGTGGAGAGAGGTTTCCCCAAGAATCTGTACTGGGACCTGTGCTGTTCAATATATTCATAAATTATCTGGGGGAAAAAAAGGGGTAAACAATCAGATGGCAAAGTTTGCAGATGATACAAAATTACTCAAGCTTGTTATGTCCAAAGCTAACTGCAAAGAGTTACAAAGGGATCTCACAAAAGAGGGTGACTGGGCAAGAAAATGGCAGATGAAATTCACTGTTAAGTGCAAAGTAATGCACACTAGAAAACATAACCCCAACTATACATACAAAATGATGGGATCTAAATTAGCTGTTACCACTCAAGAAAGATTTTGGAGTCATTGTGACAGGAGGATGTGCAGCAGCAGTCAGAAAAGTTAACAATGTTATGAACCATTAGGAAAGGGAAGATAATAAAACAGAAAATGTCATAATGTCACTATATGAAGCCATGGTATGCTCACACATTGAATTCTGTGTGCAGTTCTGGTTGCCCCCATCTCAAAGAAGATATATTAGATTTTGAAAAAAAGTACAGAGAAGGTCAACAAAAATGATTGGGGGTATGGCACGGCTTCCATATGAGGAGAGATTAAAAAGACTGGGACTGTTCAGCTTAGAAAAGAGACAACTAAGAGGGGTTATGATAGAGGTCATAAAATTGTGAATGGTGTGGAGAAAGTGAATATGGAAGTATTATTTATAACTTTATGTAACACAAGGATCAGAGGCCACCCAATGAAATTAATAGGCAGCAGCTTTAAAACAAACATAAGAATTACTTCTTCCCAGAATGCACAGTCAACCTGTGGAATTCGTTGTCAGGGGATGTTGTGAAGCCAAAAGTATAACTGGGTTCAAAAAAGAATTTGATGAGTTCATTGAGGATAGGTCCATCAATGGCTATTGATCAGGGACACAACCCCATACTCTGGGTGTTCCTAAACCTTTGACAGCCAGTCAGGACATCTTGATAGGGATGGTTCACTCAATGATTGCTCTCTTCTATCCATTCCCTCTGAAGCATCTGGCACTGGCCACTGTTGAAAGATAGCAAACTGTCCTAGATGGGCCATTGGTCTGACCCAGTATAGCCAGTCTTATATTCTGAAAATATGCTATGCAGTTATGCAAAGTCAAATACACTTGCAGCGTGCAGATGGTTACAGCTAAACACAGAATGGCACTCAGTTATATGAAGAAAGGTGGTCATGTATTTATATTATATTATCCTTGGACTGATCTTCTGTAGATTTGAGTAACTGACTTGTGTCAAAATGTTGTAACTTGTTCTCATGACTGCATTTAGTTGGATCTATCTACTATATGCTCGTCTGTAAAGAAAACATGAAATAAAAATGAAATGATATAATGCAAGAGCAAGTTACCTTTGATATTTATTGGTTATAGGACACTCTGATCCTTCTTCACACAGTAATTTTAGTACCCACACATTATATATTTTAAATTTACTTGTTTGTAAAATAAATAAATAATAAATTAATAATAAAAGTGTTCTTTCCGGCTCAGCTACAGTTTGACATCAGCTGTTTAAAAACATAATTTAGGAATATAATTTATGGGAAAAGAATAATTGAAAACTAATCAAGCTGAAAATATGCAGTCAGGAGGATCATAGAGTAGTGGAATCCCCAGATTAACGGTATGTGTTTTAGTAGGAGACCTATACATGCAACACAAAGATTTATTTTGTATTTCATGGATGGAGCAGGAAAGGGCATGTGTTTTATTTAAATCCCAAATTGGAGTTGTCTGTTTTTGACAAAGGGATATTGAGAATTGTTTCAGACTTTTGTATATTTTGTTAACTACATCTTGGAGCGCGGGTTTAAAAGCATGTTGCACATTTGGGAAATATGTCCTTTTCGTAAGTCCGATACTTATTAGGATAGCAGCTCTGATTGTTCTTTATTTATGGGTTTACAAGTTAGGTATTTGATTGTAAATATTGGAAAATAGGAATAGGTTTATTGACAGGCTGTTGTGTATCTGCTGTGTCAGAAACTGCTTTGCCTCTGAATAATGGTGTGAGGTGGGGTCCTCCTATTATAATCAGTTTTAAATCAGAAATTAGAGATGGAACACTGCCTTTACTGAATCATTTGTGACAACTTTTAGAGGTATCCATCAATCTCATGTTAGCTTTGATATTTGTCCAGATCCACCATGCAGTAAAAGCAAAGTGCTGTGATTTTACGCAAAATCCCATCCAAGTCCCTTTTAAAAGGCAGAATAGCAACCTGGGTGTCATCTTTGGGCAAGCCTATAACCTGGGTGTTATCTTCGATTCTGTCTTCTCTCTAGTCTTGCACATCCAGGTTGTGGCCATATCTTGCAAAGTCTCCACCCATAATATCTCAATTACTCAGCACTTTGTCTTTCTGCTGTGCTAAAACACGCACCCAGTCCTTTTTAATCTCCTGTCTTGACTACTGCAAAGTCATCCTCTCTGGCCTTCCTGACATGTGCCTTGCCGTGCTACTTTCATTTACAATAAACCTTCTAATATCATTTTCCAAGCCCATTGTTTGTACCACATCACCCTTCTCTGAATCCCTTCACTGGCTCCCCCTTCTTTAATATAATCAAATACAAGTCTGTGTCCCCAACTTTAAGATCCTCTCTTTAGCTCCTCTGTACTTGCCTATTCTTGTGTCTTATCACATGGCTTCCCCCGCAACTCCTGAGTTCCATCAACAAAAGATCATTAGTCTATCTTTCTATTCTGACCTCAATTAGAGCAGCATTCAAGGGTATCTCAGGACACAATAGATCCGCAAAGTATATCTGATTCAGATCCAAACTTTACACAATCTGTCAAAAGCCACGAGATTATTATAATGATTTCCTCATAAACACAAGGAACACAATGTTCCTCCCATGCAGTCCTCATGCAGAAGCACCTTTACACCTAAGGAGATGCGCATTATTTAACTACTGGACATTCTGAGTTGTAAAAAATGTGTTTTTCATTATCTGTTGACATTTAATAAGTCAAGCTAGTCAAGAATGCCTGGTAGGAATGGAGAAACTGTTATATCCAAGGTGCAGAGAATTACACAGCACATAAGCAAAGAAAGAAGCAGCACAGTTGATTACATAATCTGTTTCCACTGTGCTGAAAACTTGTTTCTAGGCTACACTATGGTTTTTAAGGCAATATCCTGTGTTGGGGTTGATGCAGACTTGAAGCATCCCATAGGGCCTCAAGAAAGGATTGTCCTCAGGAAGCACAAGCCCTCCCAAGCTTTCTAGTGTACAGTAGATGATGTCATCTGATCCTCATGGTGGTCGTGGCCTGCTCTGTGATGCACTATTGGAGGCCATGATGTCATCACTTCTCCATTTTCCCCATACCATCTGAGGCGATATGTGCCCCTGTGGGTAAGATCTGCAATCTGCAGAAGAGGGCAGGGATGTTTCTTTTGCCTTCTTCGTGCACTCTTGTGAAGATCTGCCACAATTTAGCCCACTGTAGTTAAAGACAGAACTCTTTGTTGTTGGATCTTTGTGATTTCCCTGCTTACTTGATGTATTTCAGAGTGAGTTTGTTTGGTTTTTTTAGTCTAGCTTCACACTTCAAATCTCACTGCTAAATTCAGCTTCACAATGAACAATAGGCCAACTGACTAAATCCCAATAAGATGTCCAAGTATAGCTCAGGAGGGCCGATTTGACAGGAACTCTGATGTTTCATGTTCTCAAGCTGTTTACAAGTATTTACAGAAATTGCCCCCACTCCCATGGCCCAATTCTGCCAGCCTCGCTTACACTGGCTAGTACTTATTTGATTTGAATGGGACAAGTCACATGAGAAAGTGCTTCTCAATATGAGAAAGCACCTCAGTCTGGAAGGAAAACTACTTCAGGAAAGAGAAAGGGTTTCCAACATGTGATGTGTGCCTCCCTGCACACATCTGGCAGCAGTAATAATCAGATGAAGAAACCAGTTGCAAAATTGAACTACAAATCTCTAGAGAACAGGTTTTTTTTTGTTTTTTTTTTTAAATGAGATTTCTATTCAATTCTACTCTATTCAGTTTCTTATACAGACCTTAACAATATGGTATCTGGGGCACCTGCCACAAATGAATTTAGTGACAAGACTAGGATCTATAATATAGGATTCTTCATCTTGTCCTCCCGATGGGGAAATTATATGTGGATATTTTTATTTCTTTTATTTTAATTGATATATTATACATATGCAGAGCTATTAGTTTACATTTGCTAAAGCAAAGTAAAAAAAGTGGAAGATGACGACGTTGCGGTGGTACTTTGTTCTGGTACTTCATTTTGACCAAGCCAGAGACAGTCTCTCTTTCATTGTTTCAGCACTAGAGCTGGGTAAAATTCTTTGGCCAAAACATGTTTATTTTTTACTTTTTTTGGGGGGGGGGGGCGATGTGAGGACAAAAAAATTACATTCAGCAACACCACGATCTTTTGCATATTCATATTGTTTTCACCAAAGTATTCATTTAGAGGAAAAACAAACAAATCTGGAAGTCAAAACATCTTGCTTTAATGTTTTCAAACTGAAATGACTTTCAACATTTCTGATCCTTTTATTTTAAAAATTCAAAAATGTTAAGAAGTGGTCAAAATTGAAACAAAACATTTGGATTTTGTCAAAAACAAATGTTTCATTCATTCTGAAACAAACTTGCTGTGTTTCTAATTTGCCAAAAAATTCAAAATTTTCGTTTTCAGTCTGATCCAAAGCAATTATTTTTCGACTTTCTAAGATTATGGATGAACAGAAAAATTGTTTATTTGCAAAGCTCTATTAACTACTTCTAGCTTTGTGGATGCACAGAAGTATATGAAAATGAAACCTATAGAAAAATTAAATCATAAGAAAACTTTAACCCAACCTTTAAATTTTAAAGGAAGTTTGGTTCATGTTTGTTTCAAGTTTAACATGGAGTTTGAAGGAGATTCTTTAGTGGATATGACCTCATTTACCCATCTCTAGCCAAATCATTGATATTTAAACACCATATGGTTCATAATACATAATTACACAGGTATTTTGCTTATAATAATATGATACTTATTAAAGGACATATCCTGCCTTTGATTATTGTGTAAAACTCATTTACTTTAAAGGGAACTTTACAAAAGTATCACTAGCAGGAGAATACCACATCTATACAATTAGCCTGCTACTACACCATATTTAACATCTCCTAACTCCAGTTCCCCTGTATCCCATTAGTGGACAAAAGGTCTTTTATTTCCCCTTTGCTGCCTATAAATTTGAAGAACTCTTAACATTTGTTCAAATATTCTCTGCAATCCATCTTTAGTATGTTTTAGTCCCCTAATTATCCATTTAATTTTCTATGCTTTTATAGATCTCTCAGTCCTCACCAGATTGTTTATGATTTTAAAAACCTTCTGCTTATTGCATATAGTAGTCATTATGACTTAACCAAATTGGCATATGTGCCCTTTCCTCCATTTGGAATAACTCAGGATGAATTTCATTTGCAGTTTCCCCAACTGTTTCTTAAATATTTTTTTCCACTTTTCAGCACTGAATTGCAAATACGTTAAAAGAATTCCAATCAAAATTCCTAGAGATATTTTACATTTGCTCAGAATCAAGTTTCCTAAAGTCAAACACACGTGTGCCATTTTCTCTTAGTACTTGCCCTCTGGAATATTTCAAATCATAAAAGTTCATCATCACAGGATGCTAGATACTCCTCTATGTCAGTAATCTTAGAAATCATGCTTAGGATCGGAAGCAATATATAGTAGTTAGAGCACACATCTGGGAAACAGAATGCCTGGGTTCTGTCTGTAATGGTTCTTCACGCCTTGCCAAGAAATGGAAAATTCATCCCTTGCTTCTTAATATAGGTTTCCTACCTTTTCTAGGACTCCAGAGCAGCTTGTATTCAGGCCCTACCTACCTTCTTCTTCTCCTCCCATCTGTATTCCTCAGGCCTTTTATATATCTAAGTCATTTGTCCTTCTTTACAATCTGTCAGCATGTGTACACCAGATTCTCCTCCACTGCAGTCAGCTTCTACACTCTGAGGCTGTCAGGGAGCCAGTCACAATTCTTTGGAGAGTTTCTGTTCTGTCTCATCTATTTAGACAGCAGGCTGTTTTGGGCAGCAACTCTTTCTCTAGGTATATATAAAACACCTTGCACAAAGGGGCCCCAATCTTCCTATCAAAATGTAATTATTTATCTATTTAACATTTGTCAAAACTGCCAAAGATCTACCAGCATTATTTCTTAATTTGCTGTATGTATTTGGAAGAATGTTGGTATCTCAAACACCACTATGACTATTGTTGGTCAGTGCTGAACTTTTAAAGGCAACTACAATACTTAGTTACCCCAATTCGGGCCCAATTTAAGGCCCATTGAAAGCAATGGAAAGGCTCCCATTGACTTCAGTGAATGTTGGATCAAGCTCTTAAACATGCCAATTTTACTGACCATTTCAGTTTTGTTTTATGCTCACAGCTACAGAAACCTTTCTATGATGTTTTAAAGTTAATTGCACACTGATTCCAGTGACAGTTATACACTTGTTAGCAGAATATTCATTGTCTGATATTTAAAACTCTTTAATTTGATTGTAGTTTTGTGGTGGCCACATATCCTACTTTCTAAAGAGCTGTCCGGGCAATTCTTAAGGAAACAAAAGAAAATTATTTCCCTTGTGGGGAAAATAAGGAGCACGGATATTCAGACATACTGATACAAAACATATGTAACTTATAGCAATGCATTTGTTTAAGCAATATCTTTGAAAGGATTCAGGTGTAAATTGATTCTGGTAATCTTGTAGTTAGCCCTAGCAGGCAGAATATAATGAGATCTGATGTGTGAATCCAAGACTAAAGCACATTTAACAGAGAGCCATCAGTTAATTTCATACAGTCTGGCCCCATCAAACACTTGCCAGCTATACCAAGTTTAAATCCTATTTGGCTCCAACCAAATTCAAATTTAAATTGTCTATCCTGTTTGAGGAAAAGTACAGCTATGGTCTTAATGTGATGAGAAGCCTGATCTTGTGGCAAAAGTTCAAAGCTGATGCAAGGCTCATTCATGAAATCTTCAAGAGTTTCCTCAACAAGACAGAGGGGAAAACCCTGGCTGTCTTAAAGTCAAATGGCAAAATTTACATTGACGTAAATGGGACCAGGATTTCACCCAGTGTCTTTGCATGTTCCTAACATTAAAACTTGAATAGTGATCCTGGAATATCTTGTATCATCCATGTAAGACCACTATTGCAGTTATGGGAGTCTACGTGTCCAGAGTAAAAGTCAGAGATAGTATCTTCTCTGTTGAATGAGGGCTTGTTAGTGATGCTAATATCGTATTTAGGCCTGTTTATTTGACTGAGATATAACTTTTGTTTTGTATGCCTGTTTGAATTTTGAGGTTTTTAAAATACCATTGTTTGTTTGTGTCTTATATCCTTACTGGTAAGTGTGAACAAGGAACAAAGGCACTGTGTGTTGCTTCTGCCTACAGCCAGATGGGGTTTTTAATACAATGAGAAAAGATTGGAAATAGAGTTAAAGTGTTGCTGGATGTGGTGGAAGTTTAATATATGAATGTACAATTGAAGGACAGTTCTGCCTTAACTCCTCTCCCAAGACAAGGCCAAGCAGCCAGTTGAGAAGAGCAAGGGGGATGGTGGACCTCTGAAAGGAATTTCAGAAATAAACCATTTGTTAGCAGTCAAAGACACAAGGAACAAAATAAATGATGAACTGGCTTGGCATATACCCACACTTTCAGAGATAAAAGTCATATTAAACTGCCTGCTTGAGAATTGTCCCTAAGAATTCTTGCCAGAAGAACATTTATCAAGAGCAGAATGTGAAAAACTTGAAAGGTTCTTTCTGGGAGGTCTAATAAATGGCAGACCCTGACACAATATTGCCCTAATCAAACACAGGGAATTAAATCCATTGCCTAGCAACAAGTGTCTTCTCCCCGCCCTCCCCCCGCCCCATGGCTGTTCACGAAAAAGATTGAGAAAAGTAAGAACTATCTAGACGTGTTTCTATAGTTCAGTAGGTCATTTTTCTAAAGCAGTAGCAACTAAGTTAGATTGTTACTAAACAGGTACACTTTCCCCTACCCCTATATTCAAAACTCTAAATTTTGCTTACTATACTAAGTGTCCCCATGTAATTAATGTGAATTTTGGATATGAGAAAGCTGTTCTTTCATCTTCTATTGGGAGCTCATTAAATTGAAGCACTGGGACACAATAGTGAGTTACATAATTATGACCTTTATTATTATTATTATTTATTGATTATTATCATCATCATACCTCCTAGGAGCCATAGTCATGGACCAAAACCCCATTGTGCTATATTCTTGTTGATAAATTGTATAGCCAATTGCTTGACTACACTTTGGTTCATTATGAAATATTCTCAAGAGACCAAATAACTAATGTCAGTCAGATTTATTAATACGATACAGGAAAAAGGTTCCATATGACACCAGTCTCTGCAGTGATGTTACAATCATGCTACACAGAAGAACTGCTGTCCAAAGTTACATCCCTAAAGCCATACCCTAACTTGTTTACCAGTAAAAGATACTATATACATCACCTGAAACTGAATTCAATTAATCAGCTTTTTACCTTGTTTGTTTCTGGTACCAGGGTATACACCTTTATTTTTTGTTCCGAACGCATGCATTCCAGGTAATGATGCACCCTTATCTTCATTCTGGGTCCATGCATTCTAGGTAGAAAGGA
The DNA here is from genome assembly GCF_013100865.1 of Trachemys scripta elegans. NCBI lineage: Eukaryota > Metazoa > Chordata > Testudines > Emydidae > Trachemys > Trachemys scripta. The sequence goes on from NC_048299.1 coordinate 102,335,726, forward strand.
GCATGAAGACATCTCCTAGGCTGGTACCAGGATAAATAGATTTTTGAGGGTAACTCCCTTTCTGTTGCTATGAGGAAACAATTATATGGCGTGTTACTAAAAAAATTCCTATCTACTTAAGACAAAGCTTACTTTAGCTAATGTAAGGTGTTATAACTGCCATATTAATGCGTAATAATATGTACAATTAAATGCTTGGAATATACAATGCAGGTAGTATTATCAGCATAATGTATATGTATGCTAGCCAGCGTATATTAGTCAACATTCTGTACAAACATAGAACAAAAGATGTCCCCTGTCCCAAAGAGCTGACAATCTAAATAACAAGAGATAACAGATGGACATAGACAGAGAAAGATACAGTACAAAGAAACAACAAGACATGTTTCACCATATATGCAGACCTGATCCAAATTCTATTAACAGTATTGCCTCCTCGAGAATTCAAAAATTGTGAATCATCCCCTTCTCTTCCCTTCCCCTTCAAAAAAAAAATCCCAAGACTGCCTTAAAAATCATGAGGTTTAAAAATAAGAACAATTGGGGATTATTTTTATTTGAACATTTAGGGGTTACATGTTCAAGCTTTTCTCCACAATTGCAAGGGATAGAAACAGACCTTTTAAAAGAATAAATAAGAGCTGAGATTCTTGGGCAATAGCCTGATTCCATCAGCTGGGGCTTTAAGAAGAATAACAAATATCACAAGACTCAAGATAAAACTGCGATAACTGGCAACACTGCTAAAATCAATGGCAGTCTTTCCATTGACTTCATTTGGCTTTGGAGCAGGCTCTGTGTTGAGTATTCACACAGCACTGGAAAAAAAAATCCTGTCCCAGGATACACTTGGCTCAGTGTATAATCTGAGGAGTGATGTCTTCTCTGGATGTTCCAAAGTCCTTGTCAAGAATCTGGGGGGATATCTCACATTATAGAAAGATTCTATTCTATCCTATACAATTTTTAAATACTTTTTAGCAAGGCAAAGTTACAATAAACATTAACATACTACATTGTACATTCCTTATTCAAGAGCACATTACCATTCAAAGACCCTGGCTAAAGATTCTGGCTTGCTGCCTGGCATCTCTGAGTACACTAAAAAGGTTGACCAAATGTCTAAAGACTTAACCTCTTTTTGGTACTTGTCTTGTGTACATACAAGGTGTGAAAGCTTTTCCATTACAAGTACAGCCCGTGTTTTACTATACCACAATTCCACAGGTTAAGTCACATTTCTCCAATAAAGTGCTATACAAAGTCTTGCTGCTAACACATGAAATTAATTGGTCATTCTGTTTAAAATGCAGATCCTTTACTGGAGCATTAAGCAGATCAGGGGATCTCTGAAAAGCAGATATTTTGTTATTAGATGAATCTCTTTAGTAATTTCTTCCCAAAACTATCCAATTCCTGGACACAACCATCACATTTGCAAGTATGTTCTCATTTCTCTGAAATTCCTCCAATGGAGTATCTCCTTAGCAAAAATATGATGAATCTTATCTGGAGTCAAATGCTTACACAAATTAAAGATGTATATCTACTTTCCAATATAAAGATCCACTCATCCAGATCAAGTTCTTTATCCAAATTCCCCTCCCATCTTTTCATACGGGTTATTTTCTTATCAACATCTTTTTTCAGTCAAAATTGTATATATCTTAAAAAAAATAATTCCTTTGTTTCAGCTTGCTCCTGGATCAACTCCTCAAATGTGGTTAAAGGTCTATATAGTATTATTCTATTCTATTCTCCATTGTTTCTTATACTGCATTCATGACCGTAATATCGGATTGCTTTCCCGAAGTGTATTAAACAATGTGACTAACATCTGTCACATGTTATATGATGTTGTGAGGGAGCATAAATATCCCAAAGTGTCATTCATGTGCATCTTTCAATTTTAAGGTGTCTCTTTGGAACAGAGAACTCTAGATTCTTTTAGTTTTTGATCTTCTAAACTATTGCTAACTTCTGAGATTCAGAATATATTTGTATTGAGAAAGAAATACATCAAACTGAATGATTTCTATCAAGAGCCACATCCATCTGAAGAGGCTTTCATAAAGTATTCCTCTCTGGTTTCCTGTATAATTTTGCTCAGCCTGAAATTTGGGCTACCTCTGCTATACAACTGATATTTTTACTGCTCTTTTTAGGGGCTTGCTTAAGTTAGGTGATGTTGTACCTTTTTGGAGACAACATTTCCAAACTATGAATCTCAAAATAAGAAAACGTCAGCAGATGCTGCATGACAAAACAAAAAATCACTCATATTTAAATAGGCATACTTACACTTTTCATTGATTGTGCTCGGCAATGGTATTTGTAAACACAACAGTAGCCATTGAGTCTAGTCAGCCTATTTATTAGTAAAGTAATTGCACAGAGGTTTGAAGCTGGCAGACTCAACTCTGTTCTAAATTTGTTTTTGTTTTTTTCCTGAAGACTTTGATTTAAATCTGTTACAAACTGATTTGGGTTCGTACTTTGCTGCCTCATTGTCCATAATGATATTTACTCCAGTGAACAAGGTAAAAATGGTCCATAAACCCTCCATCGCTTGAATTAAATTAGAGCATCTGCTCCAGTAATAAGCACCTGGTTGGATAAATTTGACATCTGGGAATCTTTCAGTTGATTGACTCTTCCCTTACTCGAACATGCCAGTACAGTTAATAGGAATATTGGCAACTGGATTGTACAGTTTTTATAGCATCTAATCTTCATAATCCAACATGACTTAGTCTGCATTGCAGTCTGCTTGCACTATTCATATATGGCTTTTTAAAATTTGAATTGTTAGTTGATTTTGTTTTGTTTTTGTGATTTTGTTTGTTTGTTTTTTTTGGTAGCAGATACCAAAATACAATGTATACCACTGAATCACTTGTGCAAAGCCAAGAATACCAGAGAATACATTTGCCAGTGATGTGTGTTTTCAAGTAAGCTAGAACACAGCTAGAAAGAAATATTGGCTAGCAGCTCTGTTTAACTATGTATTATGTTGCCGATAGGTGTGATTGCCAAAAAGGTTTGTAGCACCATACTGACAAGTTTCAGTTCAAGGGCTTCATTCCTTTAACATAAAACCAGTGGTGGCTGGTGAGAGCCAATCAGAAATGAATCACAGCATTTAGGAACAGTTTCAGATTGTAACTATCTGTCCAGAAATGATGCAGAAAAGAGAGGAATTAAGAAAAAATAAATGTTATCAATTGATAAGAAAGTGTTTGCATAATATGACATCTCATTTAATGAACATTTGTGAAGCCAACTAACAAGATGAGAAACAGCCAAACAGTACTATAAATGTCTGGCTCTGGTTGCTGAAAACTTTAGTATTCCCTGAAGAGAGGGTCTCTTTTTACCATCTAATTCTGAATTGGGGTGGCAAACTGATGCCAGATCCTAGATGCCCAATAGTATGTAATACAAAGCAGATTTTATGTTAACTTTGGACTAAATATACTACACACAATTTGAGTTTTACTTAGATTCATCTTGCAACAAGAGAATATTTGATTAAAGTACACTTTTGAGCCTACAAATGCCCATTATTCTTTCAAATACTGATTGTGTATCTTTGTTAGAAGTTACCACTTGAATAAAACCAAACCAAAGCACTCAATTTTCATACCACTCTGCTCTATTCATAATGAAGATGTCATTTGTGTTCATGATAAGCAATTTAAGGCAAGTGTGATCACATAATTAGGACACTTGGTATTACTTTGCTATTAGTTTTGTAGACTGGTGTCCATTTTTTTGAAGCAGATGTTAGAAGAGTCCCAAAGCAATGCAAGATAGAGGCAGAATATAATGAAGTTTACCTTCACTGTTGTGTATATAATGTACCCTAACTGTTAAGAGGGAATTTAGAGTTTAATTTAAGCTATTATGATGATTGTCCCTGGCCCTAGCATGGGTCATGAATTAAATCCACTCAAAGGAGGGGTGGAAAAGAGGAGGCAGGGCCATGAACCTGCCTTCCTGCTACACAGTTGTAGAGAGCAGATGCATGTGGCATACTTCAAGAAATAGTGCAGCACACATGCTTCACTTGGGCAATTGGAAACTGAAAAGGGATTGTGCTTTTTTTTGGTGCAATCCCTCCCTGGGCTTCCCCTGGGATAATGCAGAATCTCAACAACCACAACTCACAGCCGTGGCTAAATCCAGCAATCTAGCTCAAAACATTGTTATATTTACTGTAAATTCTGCCTTTCCCTCCAGTGATCTCAAAGTGGTTTAGAAAGGTAAACATAGTTATTTGCAAAGAGAAGCCTACTTTATACATGGGAAAACTGAGGCCCCGAGCAACATGAGGCTTGATCACATGCCTTTCTTTCCTTTGACTTCAGTCAGCTTTGAATTAGGCCTCAAGTGGCTTGTCAAAGATCACAGAATCAGGACTAGATCCTAAGTGTCCTAACTTCCAGTCCTCTCATCTTTTACACACACTTCAGCTTAAGTGCAGCAATGATATGGATATAAAGTTATTAACTACAAGATGGATTTATGGATGGGCAACCTTCAAACAAAGCAGTTTCTTCTTAGGCTTGAACCTTGCCACAGGGTCTGTGGACTCCTGATATGTGTATTTATGAAACTGCCCTAAAAAGAAGGCAGGAAGTATAAAGTCTCAGTATTTTTTTTTAAAAACCTTCCTATCCAAAAATATGAAGTAAAAGATAGGCAAATTAGCATGGAAAATTCCAATATCCGCTCCATAAAACCAGGGTAAACTGAGTTAAGAAGAGCTGAATTGGACTGACCTGGTCAATGTCATGTTGCTTTTGAGCAACAAATCAGCTATTCAGCCCTGCTCTATGGAGAGCAAGGTATCATAATTTGTCTCCATCTCCTTTATGCCATCTGGACTGCATCTGTTTCAAATTTAAACAGCTTCTTTTCTTCATTACAGATAACTGGAGCTAAATGTACAAAGCAGGTGATGTTCTTACTCTAATTCCCATTGTCCAGATGAATAGTATTGAAGTCCAGCCTGGCCTAATGCTTTTCACAGGATTTCTGCTTGTTCTACTTGGCGTTGACTTGTTATCTGATGGTTTGCCAATATATTAATAATGCCATCAGCAATCAGAGACATCAGATTGCAGAGAGGCAAAGTGGCACAAAGCCTCAGGGTCTTGCTAGTTGCCTTTCTCCTTCTGGATGTGCAGATAGCCAGAGTGGTAGAAATACCTTCTTGCACCTTCACATGTAGAGAAGGCTTTGCACAGTGCAGAGTTCTAAATGCTGCTTCTACTCAGCAAGACACTTAACAGAAGGGACCTTACATAGCTTGAAACCACCTCAGTCTTCATGATCACCTAAGAAATCTGCAGCTGCGAGCTAAAACCAGGTATTGACTATCAGGTAATAGGAACTGAGAGGTCTCTGTGGTGGTTCCCCAGCTGTGGACTTTCTTTGCCACAAGTGATGAATTTGAGCCCAAACTTGGCAGCATTCTGATCAAAATGTAAAACACACCTCTTTGGTAAACCCTACCCCAGAATTTCTTTTTCAACACAAAACAAAAAGTCCTACAAATACATAGTCATACCTCCTCTTGGCCCAGAGGAAAAGGGAGGGGGATTTCTGGGTTTTTGTGTGTTTTAATATTGTGCAGTGTTTAGATACCATGTTATAAGCACGGTATTAAAAAAAAACTATAACTGGGTTCAAAAAAGAACAAGATATGTTCATGGAGGATAGATCCATCAATGGCTATTAGCCAAGATGGTCAGGGATGTAACCCTATTCTCAGACTGACCCTAAACCTCTGACTGCCAGAAGCTGGGAGGGGAAAACAGGTGGATCATTCCAGCTGCCTTGTTCTGTGCACTCCCTATGAATCTTTGGTACTGGCCACTGTTGGAGGCAGGATATGGGCTAGATGGGCCATTGGACTGACCCAGTATGGCTATTATGGTCTTATGAATTTAGTCTGGTGTATGAGCAACAAGTGTGAGGAGGAGTCACATTTCTGCTCACATTGAACTTTGTGCACTTGTATATTTCACCCCAGGCTGTGGCTCTACATTTTTACTCAAGCAGAGTTTTGCCTGAGTCAGTGAGTATTGCAGGTTCAGGACCTAAAGGGGAAAATGTCGTTCCTTATGGTGAAACTGGCTCTGTACACAACATTGAACTAAGCATGCACAAAAGAATCCTCAAGAAGACTTCTTCAGAGCTACACTTCTAGGGTAGATGCATTCAAAGTGTGACAAAAAATGATTTCTGATTCAAATAATTTCACTGTAGTAATTAAACGTCAGTAAAAGAGGTTCTCTTCAATTAACCTACTGAGTAAATTAAGTTGGCTTTGAATTAAATAAACCACAGAAAGCCATAAACAACTACATTCAGTGATCATAGTACATTAAAAATATCCATTATATTTTATTGACGAGATTGAAATGTCATTACTTTCCTCAAGGCTTGAATTGGTGGGAATACTCTTCCAAGTTGTGCTCAGCATAAACTCCTAGAAAAATATCATGTACTATAGCCCATCGTAGAGTCTAGCAGTTATAACAGAAGTGCTGATGTGTAACTAGTGTTATTAAGGTAATACATGAAATAGGGTTTTGCATAGCCTATACCACTGATATCGCACTTTGCTGAAACCATTCCCTATTCAGCAGGTTATGTTTTTCTGTTACTAATTTAACTGAAGTATTTATGTATTTAGCTGTCAAGCTGCATATTTCTCTTGGTGAAATATGAAGCAATAATATGCATTACTTTGCTAGTAAACCTGTGCACTGCACAAGTTTAGATGAACAGATCAGGTGTGATTTTTACAAGCACTTAGCATTGAGCTAACTTCTTCCCTTGACTTCAGTGTGAGCGGAGTTAGGCCAGTATTCATTGCTCTTGAATATCTCATCCATAATGTGCATTGTAAGCTTGGAGGCAGATACACTAACTACAGAAGGTAAAATAAAGCCTCAAACCATAGTTCAGCCCAAGTCCCCTTCCTCAGGCCTGGATTTACTAGCACAAAGAAGGTTGAAAACCAAGAGCAAAGCAACTCAAGCCACTCAATAGTAAAGACCATAGTCCTTACCAGCTTTCAGTAAATTGGGAGGGGAGCAGACAGATATTTCTGCCACTGAAGCAGCTTCTCCTTTGCTTTAATGATCAATGTCAGGTTTCCCATGTGATAGGAATGGAACCTGAGCTCTCCTTGTAAAATCTTACATGCCACAACTTAGAGTTCCTCTGTACTTCATCACATACATGTGTCATCAGAAATGTTGACTGATATATTAATCTTCTAAATGAAAATAAAAGTTACTCCTCACTATTTGAACATGATCTCATGGCTAGATTGTTCCACAAGAACACATTCCATAATAAGGGGTGGTGCATGGCTGGGCTATTTCAGGAGCATCTCATAAAAAAATAATTGTGGCTTTAGGACCCACAATTCCCTCCCTCTTCTTCACTTGCTCCTGGATGAGGGGTCAGGGTAGTCATTTCCTGCTGGAATATGCTCATCTGTGTCAGTTTAGCTGCAGAAAGTGTGTGCATGTATGGGGGGGGGGAGAGAGAGAATCCTGTCATTCCCCACTCACTGGCTCCATGGAGGTGCATAGATCTATTTACTGTTGCACACTCAAACCCAAGGTCTAGACACCGCTCACCTAGGGATGTGAGGTGTGTACTCCCTCTTACTCCAATGGGCAAGCACGTACTCCAGCTCATAATCTAGTTCTATGGTATTATAGTTTTTTTGACGGCTACCATAAAAGTTGTGTGGGAAGGCAAATGTTGTGTCTGCCAAATAAGTGGTTTGACATTAACAAGAACAGAAGCAGTGGCACAGCTTATGTCTCAAGTGAATATACCTTACTTTAAATGTCATCACACTGCACATAGCAGAATTACTGCTAAATGGCTACTGCTACTAATTACAGTGTTAACGTCATTATCGTGCATGAATAGATAGGGATGTGCTTTTGGTCAACTTGCATAACCACTGTATAATTGAAATGGCTCGGAGTTTGAGCAAGTTTTATTTTATTGATGGATTAGGATGATCATTTAGTGGGGCTATAATGGAGGGACTGGTGTTTGGGGATGAGCTCCCAACACCTCTAAAATATCTTTAAAAGGCTGGCGTCTTTGATAGCCTCCAACAGACAAACTCCCCAACACTTGCTTACACAGGGCTGAGGTGATCTCATGACAATTAGGGGTGTGAAAGTCAGATATCTGGTGCCTTTTAAAAATAACCAGAGAGTTCAGGGCAGATGGGGCTCTTGAGCCAGGGAGAGCTGCCTACCTAGGAGAAGGAAAACTCTGACTTCAAATCTCCATCTATGCATCAAAAAAAAGCTGGTGTTGGGCAACAGTGACACCAGTACCACCTGTTGGTGATTCACCAGGTTTACGGCAACAAGGTGGGAAGAGAGTGGGCACGTATTTAGTCCAACTGGGGAAAGGCCCTCTCACTGCCCTCAAGGGTGCTAATCAGAACACTATAGTTTTGGTGCAAGGTGATTATGTCAGTGCAAGCAGTTTCTTTTTTAAGTACTTTATCAAAGGGCAGTAGTAGATACCAGTAATAAGAAGAGGTGAGACTGGCCTGTATGCTTCTCCATACTACTGCTAATGGTGGGAGACCATCCCAGTCCTATTTCAGAATTTCACCCACCTCAAGCCTAGAAGCCCTGGGACAATAAGATTTCTGGTGTCTGGTGTCTGAGCTGCCCTCTAGAAGAAAAGGGGGACTAGTACTCATAGCAAAGAGTCAGATGAAAAACAGTGATCTACACAGCCAAATAAACCCCATATACTAATATTAGCAACAATGAATGTATCCAGTCTGACTGGTTGAGGTGTAGAAGTAGCCGATATGATGGTAAGGAAAGGTATTGATGTTCTTTGCATACAGGAAATGTAATGGACAAGGGATGCAGTGAAGGAGTTGGGCTTAGATTGCAAACTCATCTATTTGGGTGAAAAAAGAGGGTGTAATGGAGTCGGCCTGGTAGTGAGAGGAGAGTGGAAGAAGATGGTGATTGAAGTTAGTACAGTGTGTGACAGACTGATAACTGTATGAGTCTGTTAAAGAGTGAGCTCTGTTTGTAGTATCAGTGTGTGCACCTCAGCTAGAATGTAACACAGAAGAGAAGGAGAGTTTCTGTCAAGACATGCAGGAACTAGCATTCACAGCAGCGCCAGAGGAACTGCTGTTGTTGCTAGGGGGATATGAATGCACAGACAGACAAAAACTGAAGTGATATGATATGTGCTTAGGAAAATTCAGCATAGGCACCATGAATAAGGAAGGGAAAGCATTACTAGACAGTAATGTGGTAAAAAGATCCACAGCATTGCAAAAATGTGATGCAACGGTAAGGAGGATGGTGTTATAAAACCATTGGTAAATGATGATCTGGGGAGACTGCTAGTAACACCTGAACAAGTGACATAAAGGTGGAAAAATACATTGAGAGTCTCTTAAATTAGGCAAACCCCTTTAGGGTTGAGCTGCAACATGTGATCTCAATGTGGTGCTTGAGCCTAACATATCAAAGGCAGAAGTGAGAAAAGCATTACAGGAAATGAAGAATGGTAAGGCAGCAGGACCTGATGAAGTGACAGCAGACCTGGTGAAAGTCTTGGGTGAGAGAGGCATAAAATGGCTGAACAGAATGGTTAAAGCTGTATGGCAAGACACGAGATTTCCCAAAGACTTACACAAGTCTATCCTGGTCCCACTACATAAGAAAGGAAACATCCATGAATGTGGAAACTATCAAGGGATAAAACTATTGTCACATAGGATAAAGATACAGGAACACCTCATAGATGCTAAGATTAGGAGAATGATGGATCCTCTCCTCAAACAAGAACAGTTTGGCTTTAGGAAAGGTCAAAGAAACCACAGATGTCATGCTTGTAATGCAGCAAGAGAAGCAGCTAGAGAACTAACAGAATAGCTTCTGGGCTTTTATAGACCAAGAAACGGCACCTGATAAAAGTGGACAGAAGGATGTTTATACACCAGTGCTGAGGAAATATGGAGTGTCGGAGGATTTAATAACTATAGTGAATTCCCAATATAGATCACTTAAAACAGTGATCCGAATGTACTTTGGAACAACTAGGACCAGGGGCTGGCTTTCAAACTGCTGTTTATCACATTGATTGACTTAGCAGGAAGATCCCAAAGGGAAAAGGTCAGAAGCTGCAATATGCAGATGACATAGCAATAATGGTATCCTCAAAAGAAGACCTGGAGGTAATAGTATACCAGTGATATGACCAGCTAAGCAGGCATGTGATGAAAATGAACATAACTAAGCCTGGGGCGCCACAAAGGAAATTGAACCTAGAGATCAATGGAGTGTGACCAAACCAGACTGATCAGTTCAAGTGCTTTGGGGGCAGGGTCACAAAAAACTCTGAGCTTGAATGTAACATACAGTCCAGACTGGGGAGTGCTGAGAAAGTTTGGAATAACATTTCAGGGTTGTGTAAGACAAGCATATGACAGACTAAAAATCCAAATGTACAGTGCTGTGTGGTGCGAAAGCATGGGTGATAGAGAGTCTGCAGATTCAATGCCTACAGGTGTTTGAGATGAGATGTCTTTGCATTATTAAAAAAGTTACATGAACAGACAGATTTAGAAATGAAAGCATTAGGATGGAAGTCCAAGTCCATGATAATATCCAGGACACATGACTTTACTAGTTCAGTCACATACAGAGAATGAATGAAGAGGTGAAGATAAGAAGCCAGGAGAAGTGGTACCCTTTAGTGCCATCTCAGACAAAGACGGTGGATGTTTGCACAATGACCTACCTGATCCCAGTGGATGGGATAATGGGAAGAAGATCACTTGGCAGTGATACTTTTCTGTGCATTGCAGCTGATATGGAAACACCTAACTGAATGTGCACTGAAGCTGCAACCTTATCATCAAATGTCAAGTTAGATGGTCACTCAAAAATATCACCTAGAATATCTGACTTATATCTAAAAATGCAGCTTGATATTTGGGAAAAGTGGTTATTAGGAGTATGAAGCCATAGCACTGGCTCTATAGTTCATTATAAACCAGGATTCCATTATAAGAACTATTTTTACCACTTCAATTGCAGAATAAGTCTGGTAAAGAAAACAAAGTCTGCTCTGACAAGGATCTCAAAGGGAAACTAAATTTCTGAAGATCAAATGATCCCTGTAAAAAGCACTCCAAGAATTTGTCTATAATAATTCTGTGGAATAGATGAGTTTGCTGTTGAATTAATTGCTCAGCAGGTAATGCAGTCAGAACTCTGTCATACCCTTCTAACTAAGGGCCTGTCTTCACTACGGGGTAAGTCGACCTAAGTTACACTACTCCAGCTATGTAAATAATGAAGCGGGTCTCGATGTTAGGTTGACTTACCCCGGTGTCTTCAAAGCGCTGAGGCAACGGGAGACACTCTCTGGTTGACTTACCTTACTCTACTTGGAGAGCTGGAGTATCGGGGTTGACCGGAGTGCCTTCTGCCGTCGATTTAGTGGGTCTTCACTAGATCCGCTAAATCGATCCCTGCTGCATCAATTGCAGCAGTGTCAATCTCCCTGGTAGTGGAGACCAGCCCTAACTTTGTGACGTCAGTTATACTCAAGAGAGTAGGTCTTTCCTAATGAACGAATCTCTTATTTATGAATGTGCTCTCTCTCTCTCTCTCTCTCTCACACACACACACACACACACACACACACACACACACACGTTTTGCTCTTGCCTAAGTACATATCAACATCAGAGTTTTATTTGTTTGTAGGCAATGGGAGATGTGGTTTTGCGATTGAAAACAGAAAGTGGGCCCTAGCCATTATCCGAGCAGAGTATGTCAGAAAATAATATAATTTGCAATACCTGATCCTGTCCCCACTGGCATCAAACTCTGATTCACTATGTGTGAAATTCACCTCATGTACAGAAAGTCAGCACAAGATCTATGCACCACTTAAGACACCATCAAAACTAGGTTTTACCTTATTTGAATACAACTTCTGATTTGTTTGTTGTATTTGTATTTCGTATATGCTGTGGTGTATGTTAACTATCAAATTAATGAAGAGATCTATACAACAAAATGTAACTAGGAAAAGTTAATTCACAACTGATTAATTAAATTAAAGCTAGAAACATCCTTTATAAAATTCAGATCTCTTATCAAACAAAAGTTCAATTAAAATTAACAACATATATTAATCTGTCCCCTAAAATGGTGTAGAAAGTGAGAGATTCTTGGGAGATAAAACTACAGAAGTAAGAAATGAAAAAAGGAAAGTGCTTAGAAGAAGACACGAAAATCATCAAATATAATGGGCAAATGGTAAACTCTTTTCCAGTAGAGTGTATATGACTAGGAATAATAATGAAGATAATAATAATAATTAATAGAAAATCACCTGACATGTCACATGGCTACCTGTCTATAATGCTCATTTCATGTTTGTTTGATTCATTTTACACAAAATAAATCGGATTTTTCCAAAGGAGGAAATACTTTTACTATTAAAAAAAGCCAGGAAGCAAATGCCTATCAAATAAAAGATTTCAAATAACAAGACATTTTTTAAGCACTTTAAGCACTTACTCTAGTTGTCTTTTGCCAATTCCTCCTTTAACTAGAAGTTAAGCATGAAAAATTATATATTTGTTGATAATAATATGCCTCTGCATGTGGTTTTAACTGCCCCCTGTTACCCCTGTTAACTGCTCACCTTTCATGTTGAAATGCAATTCCTGAAAATATACTGGGTATCTTGAAGTAACAATCTTCCTTTTTTTATGGATATATAGCACAGAAAATGAATGTTACTAAAAGGTACCATTTTAGTTACCATTTATGATTGTTTTAATATAACACTTAGCACAATTTGCATTTGCTAATTTCCAATCTCTTTCCTCCCTTCCCCCCATTGCCACAAACACAGACAAAAGAAAATATGTGTAGCTGCTGAATCTAGACCAAAGGTACTGAGCATCTACCAGTAACCATATATTCCTTTCCACAATGACATCAGCAGTGGCAATTGTGCATGTTATGGGAAAGTGTCTAAGTATTTTTCTACAAAGACACAGAGTGGGATGGAGTTCCATTCTTGTTAAATTCATAGCCTGTATCTCAGCATAAAGGCTTCTACGCCAATCAATATTTTCAATCTCACTAGACTCTGATAGGGGACACTGAAGGGATTTTACATTATTCTTGGTATGAATGTATTGATCAAACAATTATCCTGTGGAAACAGTAGATCATTACAGGCACTTTTCACACAAAATGACTAATTCAGCATTTGAAACATAATCCTATAGTATCTTCTTACCTTTAATGGCTTACATGTTCTTGCCAATTCAACTTTTGCAGTTTTGAAAAAACTGTTTTGCTTTTGAAAACAATAAGCTATGGTACAGGATAGTAGTAATGATGCTTCAATTAAAGCTGAGATGATAGCTCCTTTCTTATAACTTTTCCCCCAAAATTACCTTTTGGGACATATCTTCTTATGTTTGTTCTATGTTTAGAGAAAAATTATTTGGAAAAGCTTAGAAGCAGCTTTGGAAGAAAATCCATTAATCTAATCAGCTATCCAAGTACCAAGACGTGGTGTATTTTAGTTATTCACTGACAATTCCTCAGATACATTTTTGCAGCTGGATAGCTCAAAAGCACTTGTTTTTCTTCCAACAGAAAACTTAACAAGTTGTGAAGTTCATTGAATTCAATGGGAGCTGCAGGTGCTCTAAAATTCAGGCCACTTCTCTTTAGGTGCCAAAATATGGATTTAGCAGCATAAATTTTGAAGCTCAAGTTTGAAAATGATGTCCCAAGTACCTATGTATTCTACATGCTTAATTATTCTTTTGTATATTCTTCTGGTAACTGTGTAAGATGAAAGGTGACCGCATAAAGCAGAGGTCCTACAATACAGGTTTATAATGCTGAAGAAGTATTGATGCCTCTTTTCCTTTAAACACTTGTGACAGATATGGCAATTTCCTGCAATATCCCTGAAAAACCTCACTGAATTAACTTCAAGTATATTTAGGTATTATTGTGGGATTGTATGTAACTTTTTTAGGGGGACGATGTGACCACTGTAAGCCTTGCAAAGTGTTGTTAGCACCAAAAGTCTACATTGAACAATAGGATAAATGGAGTTAAATGGTAATCTCTAGGAGGAGATGAATGCAAATTTATCCCCCTCTAATTATGCTGAAACCCAGCCTTTTGAAGTTATGCCTTGAGAAAAAGACCTTGGTCTGCTGATCACTATACATGAGGACAAGATCAAAGGCCCAAGCGGTATAAAGGAAAGACGGAACTATTCATGGTGGTTCTTGTTCTGAACAAAAGCTGTTATGAATTTGTAACCATGGAAAAAAAACGCTGAAGGACTTGAAGGACTGATTGCCTATTAAAACCCTTGCTAGAGCTGGGATGATCTCTGGTAAGCTTATTAGCACATGTAGGTTCTTTCATTGTTTTAATATGTTTTTTTCTCGAATGTTTTCACCCTAAGAATACATGTGCTTGTTCATGGATGCAATAAATCATAACTGTGAACAATTACAACTACTCATAGCCGCTGAGGAAAAAGCAAAGGGCAGAAGCAGGCCTGATTAGGCATCTGGGTTAGTGCAGAATAGCACAGTGCAAGGCAGGGAAGTGTGCAGCCTGTAAAAACTCTGGTTAGGACAGACAGAGATGTGAATCTCCCTCCAAGAGAGGTGATAGGTGGAGGCCAGAGGCCTAAAAGTGAGTGACCTTGTTGGACCTCAGAGAGGTAACGCAGGTGCAGTTGCCCTAAACTGTGCATTAAATTTTTAAACTATGTACAGTACATACAATGTTTTAGATACTAGGTGAGAGGAATCACTTGTGAGAGAATGTCAAGTTAAGATGACATGGACCAGATTCTGCTACCCTAAGACTCAGTAAGCAGTAGTATCTTAGTCAAGTAATCCCATATTTTTAATGGGACTTAGAGATAGATGTGAATGGGAATACTCAATGAGTAAATTGCAACTCAAGGTAAGGGTGGCAGAATCTGGCATTCATAGAAAGATGTTAGAAATGACTGAGAATGAGATTTTTTTTTTTTTTTACAAATGAGGAGATGACTTTAAATAGTTTTCTATCTTTTTTAAAAGCAAAGATTATGAAATACTAGATTCAGTTCCAGTAGGTTCAATGCTGTCTTGCTGACAAATTCAAATTAAATTAAAGCAGATTGAGACTGAGAAGTAAGGTAGGTTTCAATGAAACCCAAAGTCTGATGAAGGCTGGCTGACAGACAGACAATATTATGGAATACACATGGGTCATTAGACATAACAAAGTGCTGTAATTATAAATAGAGGTGTAGGTGTGATAAGAAGATTAACAAGGCAAAAAGCAGCTGTCAAGAAACCAGTAAGTAGCCATGAGATACCACACAGGGTGACTGTATAAGTTGAGCAGAAAATCGGCTTTCTGTAAAATGGTAGTGACATGCCAATAATTGGATGAGTAAATCTGCAAGATAAAGATCCTCCTTTTGTCTCCAAAGCTTATTTTGATCATAATCCTCCATTTTTGGCTTTGGTAGCTTTATGGAAAGATAAAATGTGGTAAGTTATAACAATAAGTGAATAGTGATTGTACATTAATTACCAGTTGAGCATAGAAGGAGTAAGCCCTACAGTTAGATTTTGCAGTTCTACAAAGCTGGTTCTAGAATGACTAGAAAACAAAGATATTGTTTAGAAAAGAGTCCATCCCTTTCACTGTTAATGTCAAAGCCTATTTTATGCACCGCACTTAGCACAGATATGTTATATAGAAGAGCTGTACTTCATATTGGGACCAAAGATGCTGTTGCCAGCACAGAGTGCCTGAGGACAGCAACAGCAGGGTTCGTTGCCTGGTGTGTGTCATGCCAATAAACACACCGGAGTGGAGAAGCAATCAAAGTTTATTTGGGATCCCAAAGTGGTGCCAGGAGACTGGCACATCTCAAATCAAGCACACCAACATAAGCGGCCTTTATCTTTTATACGTTTTGCAGCTAAGCCTTTCCCTTTTTCCCCCGCCCTTTCTCCCCCTTTCTTCCCCCCCATTCCTCCCTCCACCCCTCACTTCCCTGGTAATAGTTACTAAGCAAATAGCAATTACATTTAAGCAGTTATGTCATCTTGGCGGCTATAAGTCCAGCTTGTTAGTAACTCTTTTAAACAGTTATCTTGTCCTTTTTCCCTTTGATTTATTATCTCCCCTTCAGCCAGAAACATGCAGGCCTCATTATTACCGCTTTATACCGGTGGAGGGGGGGTTGCGAGTGATAATTGGCTGCTTACACATTCCATTTTGCACCTGGCTTTTGAGGTCGATTAGAGTTTAAACATGGAAGGAGTTTGGTTCATTTAGGCCTAGTGCAGGAAGGCTTCATTGACACTTGTGGTTTTCCACCCTCCCAAGTTACCTAGGGTGATGCCTAGTGACACCAACAACGCCACAAAATAGAGTTCTCTAAGCTCAGTCCTCTGTAGTTAAAAAAAAAAATAGAACTGTCGTCATGCAGTATTTCCAACATAAATGCTAAAAAATTACAGTGAAAGAGAGCCTTGAGATATTTGATATTATAAATGGACATGGGTCAGGCACTTGCACAGCATGGAGCTCAAGCTGCTGGTAGGAGGACAGTTTTATAAAGAGGACATTGAAAAATTCATAATGGATATAGACATAAAAATTAGCCATGCTCCAAGACCTAGAAATAAAAGAGAAAAGAAGTATAGCAGGAAGCTAGGGGCTCAATATATAGATCTAAACATAGGATTTCATGTTAGTGTACATGGACTGCAAACAAATATTGCAAAACAGAATATTTTCTGAAAAATAAGATTACAGAGAATGACAGAAGAGATGGTAGAAAAGTTAATAGTCTTTTTCAGATCAAATAAATTCCTATGGGATCTGGAGGGACAAGGAACATCCCCCAATTCCAATCCCTCCTCAGGTTGGGTAATTCTGTCCTATAAATCTATGAAATCAGGAGACATAAGGTGCTGACACTAAGTACAGAATTCCCATTTACTGCCCACTAGCTCAGAAAAGATGTTATAGAGCCAGAGAGCTCCTAGTGAAGTTCTGCCAGGATTTTAATACAGAAGCAGTATATGACAGTCATCTGGTGCTTGCTGAATGTTTCCATTTTCAAACTAAAAAGCATGTGTAAACAAGGGTGAGGTAAAAGACCTTTGTATCTTATTCTTTCTCTCTTTCTCCTTTCTCTCGCTGTCACTCTGTGTGTGTATGTATATGAAATTTTCTTTCACTGCTAGCTGCTGTTCTTGTACCCAGGAGCAAGAAGGAGGCCCTCTTCTGAAGTCAATGCTTGTGCCAGTAGATATGCATAGGGAATATGGTCTTTAGGAAAGAAATGGGAACATGTCTTTAGGAAAGAAGGAGAAAGGGTGATCCAATGGTTCAGATGCTCTCCTGGGCTTAGGAAGCCCAGGATTCAATTCCCCCCTGTACCACAGAGTGTCATCTTGTGTAAATCACTTAGTCAGTCTATGTCTTAGTTCTCCTGACTATGAAATATAACTAATGCTTCCCCAAAGGACATTTTGAAACAGTTCCATTTTTGCAAAAAAATTCAAAACTTTTTCTTGTTCCAAAGTGGGGGGAAAAAAACCCCACACATTGTTCTGAAACCTCAAACACTGCTGCAAAATGAAACTGTCATCCTCTGGTCAACACTAATGATAATTGGGACAACCAGTTCTAGATCTGGTTCTGTTCAATATCTTCAACAATGATTTAGATAATGGCATAGAGAGTACACTTATAAAATTTGCAGACAATGCCAAGCTCAGAGGGGTTTAGAGGATAGGATTAAAATTCAAAATGATCTGGACAAACTGGAGAAATGGTCTGAACTAAATAGGATGAAATTCAGTAAGGACAAATGCAAAGTACTCCACTTAGGAAGGAACAATCAGTTGCACACATAGAAAATGGGAAATGACGGCCTAGGAAGGAGTACTGCAGAAAGGGATCTGGGGGTCATAGTTCATTACAAGCTAAATATGAGTCAACAGCATAACACTGTTGCAAAAAAAAGCGAACATCATACTGAGATGTATTAAAAGGAGTGTTCTAAGCAATACATGAGAAGTAATTCTTCCTCTCTACTCCATGCTGATTAGGCCTCACTGGAGTATTGTGTCTGGAGTTCTGCATGCCACATTTCAGGAAAGATGTGGCCAAATTGGAGAAAGTCCAGAGATGAGTAACAAAAATTATTAAAGGTCAGGAAAATGTGACCTATGAGGGAAGATTTAAAACAACTGGGTTTGTTTAATCTGAAGAGTAGACTGAGTGGAGACATGATAACAGTTTTCAAGTAAATAAAAGGTTGTTACAAGGAGGAGAGAGACAATTTTTTCTCCCCAACCTCTCAGGATAGGACAAGTAGCAATGGGCTTAAATTGCAGCAAGGGCAGTTTAGGTTGGACATTAGGAAAAATCTCCTGTCAGGGTGGGTAAGCACTGGAATAAATTGCCTAGGGAGGTTGTGTAATCTCCATCATTGTCTAACCTGCTCTTAAAAATCTCCAAACACCATTCGGAGATGGTCTAGATAATACTTAGTCCTGCCATGAGTACTGGGGACTGGACTAGATGAGCTCTCAATGTCCCTTCCAGTCCTATGATTCTATGATTATGGGGCTAAATAGATAGACTGGTCCCTCCCTTATTTCCTCATAGCCAAAGGAAACAGAACAACATGCCTATATTATTCCTGAAAAAAATTAGATTCCAAAATATGCTCCAGTGGCATTTCACATATTGACAACAGCATGAGGCTCAGAGAAACATTTTATTTTTCAAAGCTATAGATTCCAACTTCAAACATTCTGGAAAAGGACCAAACTAAAATTGACCAGTGCATGATGTTCATAAGACAAATGCATCTCATGCACTTCTTAGGCAGGTCAATAACAAAAGTTTGTACTACAGCAATGGTTTTCCCTTAAGTTTTCAGTAAGCTCCAAAACCTCTTAATACTCTACCGATGTGAATCGAATAACCTTGAAGTTAAATCAGTTTATTGTGGTTAGTTTACTCTAGTGTAGTTGTTGAAACACATTGTTGAGTATTATGGATACACAACAGGCAAATGTGTGTTATGTAAATTGAATGAAAAAGGCATAAAGGAAGATAATTTTCTGGTTTCTTGGTTTTCGAGCTTCTGTTCCTCTAGGAACTGTATCAGTCATAAACCAGATGTTAAAACTGCTGCACAAGAGTGATATACACTGTCATGCATGTCATTTGTTTTTTATAATTTCTGTGTGATCACATTAAGTATTATAATAGTGCTGGTGACACTGATTTAGAGAGCAAAGACGTGTAGGAGGAAGACTGGGTTGCAATAAATGAATTTGAGAGGACCACATGCTTCTATGGTGATTCAATTACTACTGTTGTCTAATATTTCTTCAGATCCTTTCTGAGAAACATTTTGTACTTTTTCCTAAGTACAAAAATTTAGATTCCCCCCCCACACACTTCTGGATAATTAATAATGAGACAGGAGGTATAATGGCTAAGCCTTGGGAGCCATAGCAGCGTAGGAAATGCTTATCAGCTCAGATCAATGGTCCATTTAATCAAATACTGTTTCTGTCCATAGCCAATTTCAAATTATTCTTATTTTTAAGTCAATTATTGAATCCTTTTTTGACTCCTAAGTTCTTTGGTTTAATAATATCTTGTGGTAGTGCCTTCCTCAGGTTGATCACACATTGTCTAAAAAAGTACATATCTTTATGAATTCTGTAGAGCTGGTTGGAAATTAGCTGTTGGAATGTTTTTCCTTTGTAAAAAGGCCATTTTGTTGAAATCAAAACTTTAGGCAATAACGTTCCAGTTGTGATGACATTTTGTTTTCAAAAACCTTGGAACAGATGTTGAAATTGAAGTTTCAATTTTCTATTTTGATATTACTTCATTTCAATTTTGATAGGCTTTCAGAAAGTCAAAATTAGAATGAAACATTTTGATTTTATCTAAACAAAATGTTTTGGCCAACCCAAAATTTTGTTCTTCATTTTGTTTTACATGAAATTACAAATTTGTTTTTCTTTCATTTCATTTTGGAATGAACCCCACACCCACAATGTTAATGAATTTACAATTAAACAAAAATTCTGGTTCACACACAGCTCTAGAATTCTGTTCCAAATTGCCACTGACTTGTTGCATGATCTTAAAGAAGACACTTCACTTATTGGGGCCTCAGTTTCTTACTGCTGCGTTCTGAACCAGCCAATCAATGGCCATATTCCTAGATAATAATCAAGACTACATGTAAGGAATGTATGGATCATGTAGGTCAAATCAGAGACTAATGGGATAGGATGCAGCCATGTGTCCAGCTGTAGTCTGAAGGAGGCATTTTTAGGAGTCATAACTATTTGGAGCCAATACATCTGTTAGTCTTAAAGGTGCCACAGGACTCTCTGTTGCTTTTTACAGATCCAGACTAACATGGCTACCCCTCTGATACATAACTATTTGGGTATCTAGAAGGTGCAAGGAGCTCAGAAAAATCCCAGAACGGACTGTCTTGATGACTGGATGGCAGATACCCTAGATCAGTGGCTCTCAAACTTTTGTACTGGTGATCCCTTTCACATTGCAAGCCTCTGAGTGCGACCCCCCCCAATAAATTAAACACACTGTTTAATATATTTAACACCATTATAAATGCTGGAGGCAAGCGGGACTCGGGGTGGAGGTTGACAGTTCGCAACCCTCCATGTAATAACCTCGCGACCCCTGAGGGGTCCCAAACCCCAGTTTGAGAAACCCAGCCCTATGGTGATGGTACATATATAGCAATTTTTTAAATTGTTTTACATTCAGGATTTGTCTCAATGAGTTTTGGACCAGAACACTAGAAAGAGACAATGCTGATCTCACCACCTCCAATCCCTCCACCCACTGCATAGCCTATGTCTTGGCAGGGCTCACTGTTATCCAATTATGTTTCATACAGAAGCTGGTGGCTCCTGGACTCTACAATAGCTGGGAGATGGTGCAGTTAGTGTTTGTTAATTAAATGTGGAGCTGGGTTTCATCTGCATATTGATATCACTTGTACCTGTGCTGTCCATGACAACAGCTTCAAATAGAAGCATATTGAAGCCAACAGCTTCATATAGATGCTCAAAAGGATAAGGGAGAGTCCCTTGTGGGACTACACCCCCCGCCCCACGAGCTAGAGGAGTAGTTGCTCATCATGACCCTGAAGTTTCAGTCTGATTTGAATCATCTTCATGTGTTTGCATGTCTCTGACATGGGACAGGAGTATTTGATGACTGCTGTATCAAGTGCCAGGGAGAGAGGAAGCACTGTGAGTATTGATATATGGCTCCTGCCATCGATAAGAGGAGGTGAGGTGCAACATTGTCTTTGTCCATTCTCCTTGCAAGAGTTCCTGGATATTGGGAGTAGATAGGAGAACACTGAAGTGGCTCTTTATTAGTTGTCATTATCTCTGATAAACCCCAGCTATCTTTCTTATCTATCTACCCTGAAATCTGTCATTGGAATGACTACTCTTTATGTTTTTTCTATTAATTTAATAATTGTGAGGTGTATGGGTACCACAGTAATGCGGGAGAGAGGAGAGAGAGAGAGATTAATTGTCTTGGACCTTAGGTCAATGCAATTTTGAGGTGAAAATTCCATGTTTAAGGAAAAAAATAGGAAATGTTTCTCAGATGGGTAAATAGGTTTAGCTTAGATATATAGATGGACAGGCAGAAAGATCCAACATTGCACACCCAGCCTGAAATGCTTTGGACTTTCCAAGAAGAAAGGGCCTGCATAAATCTAAATGAAAAATTAGTGCTCAAGAATGTGGTAACTACTGCTCACTAATGACTAACCGAAAAATAATTCAATACACAGAAGTAGTTCAATGGCATTTTTTAAATGTACTGTGAACTGATTATATTGTTTCTGAGCAGAACACAGAAACAGTACTTTCTACTGGCTGATACATCAATCTTTGCTGAAGTTGATATATGTGATGAATAGGTGAATAAGCCTAGCATTGCTGGACATGTCATGCCTGAGTTGTACGATGATGATACCTCTGGCACTGTTAGAACTAATTATGATCACCATCACTTGGCTATCAAGTGTCATATTGCTGACACTTTTGCTTCATCATCCTTAAGCAGTGGTTTTACAAGGGCTTATTACTTTCTACAGGCCACATTTCAGGTATCCTTTTTGGGCAGATAAAGATGCATATTAATCACTTTATACCTAGTATCTTCAGGAATGTTTGCCTCTGGAAAGTAAGGGATTGGCTCTACAGCCTCTCTACTCTCACACCACCCATTGTTTCAATGGCAGTTTCATGAGTGGAAACATGACAGAATCTGGCCCTGGGCTGTTACAAACATTCACAGACAGCGGGTGACCTACCACCATAGGAGTGACGTCTAAGAGGAAACCTTTCCCAGGGACATGAAGCAAAACCATTCACACATTCTCCTAATAGTAAAGCCACCCAAACATCTCAAAGCTACTCTGTCTTTTGGTTACCTTGCCCCTAACTGTGCACGGCTCATCCAGAGTAAATATATATCAGATTATCAAGAAACCTCTGATTTCTACTATGCTATAGTTTCATAAAATAAAATAAAAAATAAATTAGAAACCTTTCACCCATGCTGATATCTTTGGCTGTCCCTTTGCTCCAAATAAAAATCTAGACATTGTATATCACTTGATTTACGCTTCTAAAAACATTCAAATTTCATATTAACTTGGCTGCATTGGTTCATTCAAAATCCATCTGTTTAAAATAACAGAGAATAACATTTAATAGATAGATAAGATGAGTTACAAAATGTACTATTTCCTGGAAATAGCTATCATAGTTTTTTTAAAGATTGAATGCTGTCATTACAGCAAAATGCTATGATTCCAGAGACTTTTTAATTCCACTATTTGCATGTAGGTTTCCTTAGTTATTAGTTATATAGTAACAGCTAATGTTAAATCTTCAGATTGTGAGATTTCCCATAAAAAAGTATTTAAGGCTTTCCATGGCTTGATTTCATTTTGCCTGAAAGACTGCATTTCTGCTTACTGTCCAAGTTTATTGCTTATTGGTCAATACTTTTGGCAGTAGCTACATTCAACCAAAGTACTATGCAAGATCATGTATCTTGTTTTTATTCAGGTGTGTCTGGAGCTTTTTATCAATGAATGTTTATAAGCCTGATTGAATTGTGAACCCTTCTTGAAAGAATATTTGTTTAGTAAAATCTATTTACAATTAGCAGGTAGATTATAAATGGTAAAGCAGCAGATTATCACTGATGTCAGAAAATGATATTAGGAGACTGGGAAGCAGCCTATGGAAAATGAGTTTTTGGTATCAGTCCAGTTCCTAGTGGATAGGCATCCATCACTAAACCATTACCATAACCATCACCCTTGTTGGCCATCTAAGCAGATAGACTAAAACTATGGAGACTGAACTATCCTTCAGCCCTGGGTAGGTTGCAGAGAAAGAGCTGATGACATCTCTGGGACAGAGTGGGGAATCTGCACTGTGCTGTACCCATTTTATGGATAAACAGAGCCCTTCATTTTCCAGCCCACCCAAAGGAAAAAAGTAGATCACCTGGTGGATTAGAAGGGAAAATGGGTTGTCTGTGTGTGTCCTGGTGTGACTGAGGCATTAAAACACAAATATAAGAAGTACAGTAACTCTTCACTTAAAGTCGTCCTGGTTAGCGTTGTTTCGTTGTTACGTTGCTGATCAATTAGAGAACATGCTTGTTTAAAGTTGTGCAGTGCTCCCTTATAACGTTGTTTGGCAACCGCCTGCTTTGTCCACTGCTTGCAGGAAGAGCAGCCCGTTACAGCTAGCTGGTGGGGGCTTGGAACCAGGGTGAACCGGCAGTCCCCATATCAGCTCCTCACTCCCCTAAGTTCCCTGTGCGGCAGCCGCCCAGCAGCCTATCAATTGCCGGCAGTTCAGCTGTCCCTCCCCCCACTGCCATGTGCTGCTCCTGCCCTCTGCCTTGGAGCTGCTCCTCGGAGCCTCCTGCATGCTGTGCAGAGGAGAAGGGGAAGAGGCGGGTTAATGTCAGGGTATCCCCCCCCACTCCTCTACCCCCATGCACAGAGCGTGAGGGACACGACAGGGCTCAGGATGGAGGGAGCTTGCTGGCAGCAGCTGCTGTCCGAACTTGCTGATCTACTTAAAAAGGCAATGTACTTAGAGTGGGGTCCTCATACTTATAGGGGCAATGCGCATCTCTCTCTTTCACACACGGTGTGTGTCTCTGTCTCTCATGCTGTCTCCCCTCCCTCCACTCATGCTGCCTAGTAGAATGTGAGGCTACATTAACAACAATGTGTTAACCCTTGAGCACTCAGCCAAGTGCTAGTTCATCAATTAGCAGTAAGGCATTCCCTGGGAAATATCCCACCCTCTTCCACCCTCTGACTCCACCACCTCAACCAAGCTTCACAATCATCATTGCTGTGTACAGTATTAAATTGTTTAAAACTTATACTGTGTAGGTGTGTGTGCATATATATATATATAGCCTTTTATCTTGCGAAAAAAATGTCCCTGGAACCTTTATTTACATTAATTCTTATGGGGAAATTGGATTCGCTTAACGTTTTCAGGAACATAACTACAACGTTAAGCGAGGAGTTACTGTAGTGACCAGAAAATCCCCGTCTGCTTGTTACCCAGTTTTATCCATATTCAGGATCTCACCGTCCACCACATTGTCTTGGCATTTACCCCAATCCTGAGCCTTCTACAGCGTGCTGCTCCTGAAATATTATGGCCACAATGAGTGCATTCAGCAGCATCTTCCAGGAGTGGCTCAGCAAATTTCAAGCTAATTGTCAGGGAATTATGTCCAAACACTGAAGGACATAATCTCATAATGCTAGGTAGGTAAGGGATATAATTTATTCTGACCTCCTGCATTTATTCTGATCTCCTGTAATCCAGAGGATTTCACCCAGTTACCCCTGTACTGAGCCTAGGAACTTGTGTTTGACTAAAGTATGTCTTCCAGAAAAGCATCCAATCTTGATCTGAAGACATAAAGAGATGGAGAATCCCCCACTTCCCTGGGTAGATAGTTCCAGTAGTTAATCACCCACACCATTAAAAATGTTGCCTTATTTCTAACTTGAATTTGCCTGGCTCAGCTTCCTGCCATCTCAGTTGTAAGAGACACTGTGATGCAATACACTGGAAACAGTTTTTTAAGCCTAGCTGGCATTCAAAACTTGCCCTGCTCTCTGTTTTCTTCTTAGCCAGATTTACATACACTTGACTAAAGCAGTACTTGAGAGTGGCAAGACAAATACTTGAAAATAACGAAGCTGGGCACATTGTGGGTTAAACATTACATGGAGCCATTGTATCCTGCCTACCTCCTGCCTCCACCCCTCAGCCAGGCATGCACTCTCCCCACCTACTCACCAGTTCATTCAGTTCAGTGCAGGTGGAGAGGATTACTAACATTAATGGTAATTGGGCATACATCTCCACAACACACAAGAACCAATTTTCACAGTTGTAACACTAGCAATTTACCAATCTGCACATCTTTCCTCCGCACTCAGGCACCGGCAGCATCAAGCTTCTGAGTTGAAAAATGTCCACAGTGCTTGTGGATTTACGAGCACCCCAAAAAGGTAATGTTTGGTTATCTACTGTATCAGAAGTGATCTGAGCCAGAGTAGCTAAGACACCTAGGGTCCAATCCTTCTCCCGCTGAAGTCAGTGGCTAAACTCCCTTTGACTTCATGGTGCATTACCTAACACTCAGAGAACTAGACAGCTTAGCCTAGAACAACAAATTCTTCTTTGTCAGACAAGTAATACTTTAGAGCTTTCAGATCAAAGATATAGACACCCTGTAGGAAAATCTTAGAGTCAGAGGGGTCAGCAAGTCTTTTTTATATTTGAGAATTTTTGTGCAGAAAACAGAAACCGTTTTGAATCACATCAGATCGGTCACACATGCTTCTGTGTTAAGGACAGAAGGGAGGGAAAAAAGCCCTTTTTAGATGGTTACATGTCACACCCTCATGTCTCAGTAAGCATTCTTTCTTAACTGAAATATGTAGTCTGCACAAGCAGGTAAGCCAACATTTAAAAGATCTTTTAACTATTTAAGTCACTGAAGTTGGACTTTCTCTCACACCGGGAGGTGCAGTATATGAAAGAGTTGTAATTCTGTGCTGGCGAGGCTCATGTGCAAAACTGCCTCTTCTAATTCAATACCACTCAAAGGAGGTGGAAAAGACAGACAGAGAAGAAGTAGTTAATTAAAAATAGGCAATAGGGGGTAACAAACCATAATTGTTAGAGGAAAAAATAGGCAGCAAGTTTAGCCCAATATGGGAGTCGTGTTGACAATTAAAATTATTAAATAACAAAAGGATAAGGACCAGTTCCTCAAATGATATAAACCAGCATAGCTCTAATGAAGTTAAAGGAGCTGTGCAGATTTACCTCAGCAGATCTGGCCCCAAAAGTATGCTAGAAATAGAAAATATATGCCCACTGCATCTTCTTTATTAAAGTGTTTTTCTGACTGTCAG
Organism: Trachemys scripta elegans; assembly: GCF_013100865.1. Classification (NCBI taxonomy): domain Eukaryota; kingdom Metazoa; phylum Chordata; order Testudines; family Emydidae; genus Trachemys; species Trachemys scripta. The sequence continues at coordinate 102,362,438 of NC_048299.1, forward strand.
TCCCTTTTTTTCATCTCCTGTATGAAGATAATATGAATAGCTAACATTTTGTGTATGACATTTGTACTAATTCGCTTGTAAATGCTAACAATGGGAGTGACACAATTTCTTAACATACACATATGTGTATCATTCAACTCCATTTTCGACATAGATTTTATATTCATATTTTGATAGTCATATTACTTTCTGTGAATCCTCCTACTTAAGACATACAACAATTTCTGTTCTTCGTCTTAGAACCATCTCCCTACATCAGTGATTGACAGTAATAAAAATAGTAACAACTACTTAGCTGTATATACTGCCTATCATGCTGGATTCCCAAGTGCTTTACAAACTATGGGCTTGAAACTGTAAACACTTAATTATGCAAGTAATAGTACTTATATGATTAAGTATTTGAATAATTGGATGAAGAGATTGATAGACTCATAAATCTTGATGCCAGAAGGGACTACTACACATGATCTAGTCTGACTTCCTGAACTTGTGTTTGGCTAAAATACATCTTCTAGAAAGGCATACATAAACATATCCATTATGCATTTTATGCCACTGCATCTCACTCACCACTCATGTTGAGCTGCTTGGCCACATTGACCCCTAAATACTTTTCAGATTCACTGCTTTCCAGGATACAGTCCCCTATGCTATATGCATGGCCTACACTCCTTATACAACTTTACATTTGGCTGTCTTTAAACACATTTTGTCTGAATGGGCCCAATTTACAAAACATTCCAACAAATTGCTCTGTATTACTGCCCTATCCTCATAATACATATATTTACTACTCCACCAACTTTGTGTCATTCACAAATTGTTATCATCATTGATAGGTTAGCTATTCAGTAGGGCTGTCGATTAATCACAGTTAACTCACGCAATTAACTCAAAAAAACCCAATCATGATAAATCACAGTTAACCAATAGAATACCAATTGAAATTTATTAAATATTTTGGATGTTTTTCTACATTTTCAAATATATTGATTTCAATTACAACACAGAATACAAATTGTACAGTGCTCTCTTTATATTATTTTTATTACAAATATTTGCACCGTAAAAATGATAAGATAGTATTTTTCAATTCACCTATTACAAGTACTGTAGTGCAATCTCTTTTTTGTGAAAATGCAACTTACAAATGTAGATTTTGTTTTGTTACATAACTGCACTCAAAAACAAAACAACGTAAAACTTTAGAGCATACAAGTCCACTCACTCCTACTTCTTGTTCAGCCAATTGCTTAGACAGACAAGTTTGTTTACATTTATGGAAGATGATGTTGCCTGCTTCTTATTTACAAAGTCATCTGAAAGTGAGAACAGGCGTTCACATGGCACTTTTGTAGCCGGTATTGCAAAGTATTTATGTGCCAGATATGCTAAACATTCGTATGCCCCTTCATGCTTCGGCCACCATTTCAGACGACATGCTTGCATGATGATGATTCTCATTAAAAAAATGTGTTAATTAAATTTGTGACTGAACTCTTTGGGAGAGAATTGTATGCCTCCTGTTCCGTAGTTTTACCTGCATTCTGCCATATATTTCATGTTATAGACATGTTGGATAATGACCCAGCACATGTTGTTCATTTTAAGAACACTTTCACTGCAGATTTGACAAAACGCAAAGAAGGTCCCAATGTGAGATTTCTAAAGATAGCTACAGCCCTCGACCCAAGGTTTAAGAATCTGAAGTACCTCCCAAAATCTGATGAGGTGTGACGCATGCTTTCAGAAGTCTTAAAAGAGCAGTACTCCGACGTGGAAACTACAGAACACAACCACCAAAAAATAAAATCAACCTTCTGCTGGTGGCATCTGATTCAGATGATGAAAATGAACATGCGTCATCCACACTGGTTTGGATCATTATCTAGCAGAACCTATCATCAGCATGGATGCATATCCTCTGGAATGGTAGATCTGGCATATAAATATCTCGCGACATGAGCTACAACAGTGCCATGCGAACACCTGTTCTCACTTTCAGGTGACATTGTAAACAAGAAGCGGGCAGCATTATCTCCTGCAAATGTAAACAAACTTGTTTGTCTGATGGATTGGCTGAACAAGAAATAGGACTAAGTGGACTTCTAGTTTTACATTCTAAAATTTTACATTCTTTTATTTTTGAATACACTTATTTTTATACATAATTTTACATTTATAAGTTCAAATTTCATGATAAAGAGATTGCATTACAGTACTTGTATCAGGTGAATTGAAAATTGAAATTATTTCTTTTGTTTTTACAGTGCAAATATTTGTAATAAAAGTAAATATAAAGTGAGAGCTGTAAACTTTGTATTTTGTGTTGCAATGAAATCAATATATTTGAAAATGTATAAAACAGCGAAAATATTTAAATAAATGCTATTCTGTTATCGTTTAACAGTGTGATTAATCGCAAATACGTTTGTTAATTATGATTAATTTTTAATCACTTGTCGGCCCTACTATTCAGTCAAGAGTTTAATAAATGAATGCCTAAATATAGGTTCTGAAATCTACATTCTGCTCCTAAATAAGTGTCCTGACTTTCAAAAGGCACCCCCAGCAGCTCCCTTTGAGATAGAAAATCACATGCTCACACCTAAATGCACACCTATATTAATACTTTAATTGGATTAAATGCTGACAAATAACGGAATGAGGATGGATTTTACTCAGGTATAGTAAATGAGAAAATAATCATTATTGTTATGTGATATTGCACCTGATCCTGTCCTCTCTGAAGTTGGTGAGAAAACTCCTAGTGACTTTGATGGGAACACTACATAACATTAGTCTCTACGGAATTTCATAGATATAGAAGCAAGCAGCTGTTGGACTACGACTGCATGCTATCAACATCCACAAAGAGGAATTACGTGTTTTAAAATTCTCTTAAGGTTGCACCACTCAAGATGGGTAGAGAGAGACTTCTAAGAAAATTAAACCATCCAGCAAACTAACAAGTCGTTCAACTGAAATGTCATTTAACTAAACTCAGGAAATACATTTTTACTTTAGTCTTAGGAATAGCTATGGAGGTTGTCACCAAAATCATCAGGGTCTGATTTCCAAAGAAGAGGCACATGGCAGTTTATTTGTGATAGCAGAGCTCAATTAGCATTTGAGGCAATGACTCCTGCAAATAAGAAAAGGCAAAAGGCTTTTATATACTGCATTAATCTAAAATATCATTATGGAAATATAGCACAGAAATCATTCTGTGGCTATGATATGGAGAAATATGCTAAGAAGAGAGAGTGCAGAGGCCTTATCAGAATATTAGCAGGGGGAGAATTAACTCCCACAGCTGTACAGGGCAGAGTAATGAAGTGAGGCCGGGGACTGAAAGTCCAGCCAGGCACTCAGAAAGAAAGAAGGAAACTTTGTTAAAGCAAAGTTGCCCATAATGACCCTTGGGTTCTGCCTATTTCATGTTGTATGTAAAAATATTTTGCTTCATTATAATCAATGTGTATTAAGCCTTTGGAATAAAACCTAGCAGGGAGGTAATCCACTAGGTGAAAGTTTTATTATTGTTTTTTTTCCTGAGCCGGTGATCCACCCCAAATGGTTCCAAACCTAATACAATGTATAAATCACGATATTGATGCAACTATATTATGGAAATGGGCTATAACTGCGACATACCAAAACCTGTGCATATCAAAAGCTACCTGTGAAAAAGTGTGAATAGGTTCCTATCAAAAACACTGTGTTAAAGATATTTTAAGCAATCTGCAGTAATAGTTTGATTGATTTCCCCTCTTCTAGTTCTTAACCATAATACTGACATGTGCAACCCAGAATAGAATACAGCTTTATCTCTGATAGCACTTCAAAGCCAACATGGAAAAGAGTGCGTTAAAAGTGGTAAAAACCTATTTTTGTCACTAACGGCAGACATGACTCCAAATGCACACAGAGGTCAAATCTGCTAACTAAGAAAATGACATTTTTATCTTCTTACTTTTCAGGTGCAAGTTGAGCTAAATTAAAAACAAGTACAATAAGTCTAAGTTTCAGTTGAAAGATTTGTTATTATTGTTGGAAAGGGATATGAGAAAATTGTAGCTTGACTAAACTGCTAACATCCTGTTGTTTAGAGATTCAAAACACAGCAATGATAATATATGACACAAGAATTTATAGTGTAAAATATATATCCAAATTCAGCGTCCCAAATTAATAGATTTATCTCATGTTCCATTAAGCAAATGTCCCTCTTGTCTTCTTCTCTTGGTGTTTTTATGCATCCATATTATTTTGGGGAAAATAAAATAAGTTTGCCACATAGTCAGAAACAACTGGGATTTGGAAATATTTTTCAGCTCATTGCAGATATGTTCATCCTTCTGCAATCTCTTCACAAACTGGAAGCATGTTGATTCAACTGAATAGCAATAATTGTACTACATACTGCATATTGTGCCATGTAAGTCACAAATGCACTCAGCACACCTCTTTTTGGCCACGTGTCTGTTATTTGCCAGAGCAATTTTGACACTAACACATCCAAGAGTCCTCAATGGAGCCATGCAGCAGATTGTTTCATACTAAAAGCACTACAGAATGCCAGGTGAATGGCAGGTATCCAAAACCATTCCCAGGAAACAGACCTTTTAGAGGGCAGATGCTCTCTAGGGGTTTCCAGTTTAGAGTCTAATCTCAATTACACCAGTTTTACATGATGTAACCCTAACATCTTTGATGGAGTTACTTACTCATGTATAGTAGCGTAAGCAAGATCAGAACTGAGCCTTTTGATTTTAACTGCACAGATATGCAAGGTATAAGGTTGAGGACAGCAGTGTATAGCAAAACCAGAAATATATAAGAGAAAATTTATTAACCCAGGCTCGTGTAATTTTGGATTGAATATGACAGATTTCCTTCCAGTTCCCATCAAGGGCACCACACATGCACACACCCATAAATAATCTATACAGGTTCAGATTTAAGTACAGTAGTTGCCGTTAAAAAGTCAACATTTGTCAAATGATGCCAAAGAATTGCCTGGTATTTCCTGTTCTAAATGTAGGAGGAAACTGACATTTCCCATACCATTGTGTAGTATAAGTTGCCAAAGGTTGTTTTAATGGCAAACACTGAAAGCAATATATAATTAATGATTAAGCTTCTTTTAAAAAAAATAGGGTTCCATTGGATTTTAATCCATTATTTCTTTTAAACAAAAACAAAACAAAACCGTTCTAAATGCTTCTCATCCACCTGCACAGAAGAGCAGTCATCTTCAGATTACTACTTCTGAACCTGATCCTATGACTTTTACTCTTATTCAGTAGTACTTTAACTCCACAAGCACTCCCATTGATCTTCACAGAATTACTTGCGCAGTAAGGAACTATTCAAGGTAAGAAAGGGTGAAAGAATCAGATCCTCCAACAGCAAGTGCTCATGACCCACTTTGGAGAGTTCAGTTTTTGTTAAGATCATATTTCAGCACAGATACCCTTCCAACAACTTGTAAGGATCTTGTTTAATATATATAGCAACTAGCACACAGAAATTTTCAGGCAGGGAAACAGAAATTTATTAATTTTAACTTCCCTCTGCAGATGTAGACTGCACCAGTTTTTTTTCCACTATTGAAAACTACCATTTGTTTATGTCAAAATCTATAAATCAACACATTGATTCTCTCCCCCCCCAATTTTTTGTGTGCAAATTTTGCATATTTTCCTTTAAATATTACACTTTTTACATTACTCTAACCAAGATTGCAGTTTGAACCCATATTTTATAATTGCATGTGGAATTTAGCTGTGTATTTTCTTACCTGTTGGTTAAAAGAGAATTAGTGTGCACAGCTATCCATTCAGACACCCGAGGGGTAAGATCCAAGCAGGAAAGGAAGAAACTACAACTAAACTGCAAAAGTATTCACAAGGCAAAAATACCCAGAAGCAAAACACATTTGGATTAAGCTCTCATTTATGCAAACTCAAAGTCCTAACCCACGTAAACAAGTAATGAATTCATTAGAGATGCCAAGTTAAAGTCTATGTGGAATGTCAGTACATCATTGCTGATGTGAACTCCAAACATAGGGCCACTAATAGATACTGTGCTTTCATTACCTGGGTATAGGGGGTCTGAATCATAAACTATCAGGGTTGGAAGGGACCTCAGGAGGTCATCTAGTCCAACCCCCTGCTCAAAGCAGGACTCATAGACTCATAGACGTTAAGGTCAGAAGGGACCATTATGATCATCTGGTCTGACCCCCTGCATGCTGCAGGCCACAAAACCCTTCCCTGGACTCTGCTGTTGAAGTCCCCAATCCTGTGTTTTAGTGACTTCAATCAGCAGAGATCCTCCTGCTAGTGATCCCTGCCCCATGCTGCGGAGGAAGGCGAAAAACCTCCAGAAGCTCAGCCAATCTACCCTGGAGGAAAATTCCTTCCCAACCCCAAATATGGCGATCAGTAAGACCCCGAGCATGTAGGCAAGAGTCTCTAGCCTGACCCCTGTCGGCCATTATACTATTTACGTACCATTGATTGGTTTTCCTTGGCTACTATGTTTTACCATTAAACCATTCCCTCCATAAACTTATCTAACTTAATCTTAAAACCAGACAGGTCCGTCGCCCCCACCGTTTCCCTAGGAAGGCCGTTCCAATATTTCACCCCTCTGACGGTCAGAAACCTTCGTCTAATTTCAAGCCTGAACTTCCCCACGGCCAGTTTATACCCATTCGTTCTCGTGTCCACATTAGTACTAAGCTGGAATAATTCCTCTCCCTCCCTTGTATTTATCCCTCTGATATATTTAAAGATAGCAATCATATCCCCCCTCAGCCTTCGCTTTGTCAGACTAAACAACCCAAGCTCCTCTAGTCTCTTTTCATACGACAGGTTTTCCATTCCTCTGATCATCCTAGTCGCCCTTCTCTGCACCCGTTCCAGTTTGAGTTCATCTTTTTTAAACATGGGAGACCAGAACTGCACACAGTACTCCAAATGAGGTCTCACCAGCGCCTTATACAATGGAAGCAGGACCTCCTTATCCCTACTAGATATACGTCGCCTAATGCATCCCAAGACCGCATTGGCTTTTTTCACCGCCACGTCACATTGTCGACTCATAGTCATCCTGCGGTCTACAAGGACCCCTAGGTCCTTCTCCTCTTCCGTTACTTCTAACCAATGTGTCCCCAGCTTGTAACTAAAATTGTTATTACTCATCCCCAAGTGCATCACCTTACACTTTTCACTATTAAATTTCATCCTATTTCTGATACTCCAATTCACAAGCTCATTCAAGTCTCCCTGCAGAATATCCCTATCCTCCTCCGAATTTGCAACGCCTCCCACCTTCGTATCATCCGCAAACTTTATCAGCCCACTCCTGCAATCGGTTCCAAGGTCAGTTATAAATAGATTAAATAAAATGGGTCCCAAAACTGAACCTTGAGGCACTCCACTAGTAACCTCCCTCCAACCTGACAGTTCACCCTTTAATACGACCCGCTGCATTCTCCCCATTAACCAAGTCCTTATCCACCTCTGGATTTTCATATCGATCCCCATGTTTTCCAGTTTATCCAATAATTCCTCATGGGGTACAGTATCAAATGCTTTACTGAAATCCAGGTATATTAGGTCCACCGTATTTCCCTTATCTAATAAGTCCGTTACTTTCTCAAAGAAGGAGATCAGATTCGTTTGGCACGATCTGCCCTTCGTAAAACCATGTTGTAATTTATCGCAATTGCCATTAACCTCAAGGTCCTCAACTAGTTTCTCTTTCAGAATTTTCTCCAGCACCTTGCACACTACAGATGTTAAACTAACAGGCCTGTAGTTACCCGGATCACCTTTTTTCCCTTTCTTGAAAATAGGAACCACGTTAGCTATTCTCCGGTCTAACGGGACCACCCCCGAGTTTACAGATTCATTAAATATTATCGCTAATGGGCCTGCTATTTCCCGTGCCAATTCCTTCAATATTCTCGGATGAAGATCGTCCGGTTCTCCCGACTTAGTCCCATTAAGGCGTTCAAGTTTTGTTTCTACCTTGGATACGGTAATCCCCATCCTGTATGCCCCTCTGTAATGGTGCTAGTAGCAATCCCCACACAGATTTTTGCCCCAAATCGCCCCCTCAAGGATTGAATTTATAACCCTGGGTTTAGCAGGCCAATGTTCAAACCACTGAGATATCCCTCTCCCCAGGAAAAAGAGAGATGGGAGGGAAAGAGCAGCAGCTTGGAGAATGCGGGCAACAATCCCGCTACCACTCACATACTAAGCGAGCGCTCTACCATTTGAGCTAATTCCCCATCTACCCCTGATTCTCATCTCACTTGGGGTGTAAATCAGTTGTAATTTCATTGAAATTAATGATGTTTAGCCAGTGTAAAATCACTATCACTGGAAGGACATCAGGCCAACTACATTGTAAACAACATATTTTCTGCGCACTGATGCAGGGTGCAATTCAGCCTGTGCAGAGGGGCAGCAGAAGACCTAGTCACTGTTTAAATCACAGTTATGCTACATTTAGACTGCATAATCTGAGAGATACAGAGTAGTAATCAAAACTATTTTGCCGACTAGGATTTCTTTCTCTGAGAAGGTTCCAGTCATGTTTCCCAGTATTTATTATATCTTCTTGTCAAACCTCAGCAAAAAAAGCTTTTGCTAAAGTCATGGGATTGTGCACTTTATGTCTCACCACTATCCTACTGCACTCATTTCTGGCATGCACTTGGTTTTCTAGGGGGTCCCTTTTCATAATTGAAGATTCACTAGAGATTTTAAGTGTCTTACATTTTTCTTGTTTCTTTGTTTTTATCCCCACTCTCTATCTGAAATCGATCAATTCTCTTCTTTGTACTGGTCATTCTTTGACCTAACCAATTGATGTTGGCCACCGGTGATTCAAATCTCTCTCCTTTAGTACTCTTGTTGAATATAATAGTTGGCCATTTCAAGAGCTGCCATGTGCTTTCATCAAGGGTTGTGATGGCTCATTGGGGTCCACATTAAGGGACCCAATTCTTCTATTTTATATTTTATTTGGCGTTGAGACCACAAAATACATTTCCCTTTCTGTGTTTCCACACTGTCTGAGCTGGGCATTTAAAAAGGGTCCTGAAGTGTAGGTTGTTGCAGAAGGTCATCCATATTAGATGAACGTTACCTTTTGCAAGAAAAGAAAAGAATGGTGACATGTTAAGTAACATTGAGCAATATATATACTAAGCATTGTAGCAATGCCTTTTCATGCTTTACAGCTTTACTTACATTCTGAAGTACCACATTTGATTGCTATATTTCACATGTTGTGGCACTTTGATCACATCAGGAAATGGACGTATAGTCAAATGTACAGTTAGACAGTGATTAGCACTGAGTATAATCCTTTGTACCATCATGAAATGGGAGCCTTAATGATGTGAAAAGAGGTACAATGACTTGAAGTTGATTATAATTCATATAGAGATGAGATGAATTGTTTGAAAAAAAAAATCCTGAAACCCTGAAACACACTTGAGGACTTATCATGGACTGTGAATATTCTCCCCACAACCCTATTGCTCTCAGCTATAGAAAACATTGTTATGCTATATGATACAAGCTTATTTTTTTTTAAATTTAGAGCTAGCTTTTTAAACTGCATAAGAATGACAACACTGAAGACTAGTGTTATTTGTTTAGTTACAAAATATATATGGACAGCAGCAGTGCAAATTTCCCCACCTTTTCTCACTAATGCTTCTACCTCTTGGCTTATCTGTGGCAGTAAAAGAAAAAAATCTAGTCTCCATTCCCATTCAGTAAATGGACCTCTCTGCTTAGACTGCCAACAAAAGGGAGACAGCATCCACTGAAGTGGAGCACTCTGGGTATGTCTACACTGCAACTAAACCTCCATGGCTTGCTCATGCCAGTTTACTCTGGCTCAGGGGATCAGGTTATGGGGCTGTTTAATTGTGTAGACATTCAGGCTCCGACTGGAGCCCAGGCTCTGGGACTCTGCTGCGGAAGGGAGGAGAGGAGGGTCCCAGAGCCTGAGCACCAGCTCAAGCCCAAATCTCTCCACAAAAATATTTAGTTCTGCAGCCTGACCCCTGCAACCCCAAGTCAGCTGATCCACGCCAGCCATGGCCATGCCACAGGTCTTTTATTCCAGTGTAGATGTATCCTTTGTGAAATAGACTCCTGCCTTCTAGGAACTGCCAGACTACAAACTCATTGTACAGCTAATCAGCCATCACATAGTCATGATAAGTATAG